>NC_041351.1:22214282-22371782 GCF_004354835.1 Perca flavescens | reverse complement strand
AATGTTTGTATGATCGTAGAGAGGCGTGGTTTACCTCACAGGCTGCGTACCTGTGTTATTACATCATCTGGGACACAGAACAGTGATAGAACCAAAAGCTATATACACTCGGATTCATTCTAAACTTTAATCTGGTCTAAAAAGGAAAACATATTTCATTTATTTTGACTAAAAGGGACAATTATATGGACCTTTTTCCACAGCAGACATTTTGACTTGTCATAGTAGGAAAAGCACAGCTGAAATTGATAACCTTAAGTGTCCCAGTAAGCTATTTCAGTGAGTCAGAATGCACAATACCAGGGCCTCTCCTAAGTGGAATGCAGCCATCAGTAATGGGTCTGAATACACCGGTGCTTTTCCCACTATGACATGTCAAATTGTCTGCGGTGAAAAAAGGTCTATTGTCAATTGCAATTATTTCTGAGACAATTCATTTTACAGTAAAATTTTGAATTGTTACAGCTCTAACAGGAGGAGTCAAAGGGAGAGAAGGAGGGGTAGGCGGGAGGAAGGAGGGAGGCGCCTATCTGTCACACTCACTTAAATGTTCAAACACTGACAAAAAGTCCATCCACTCACTCTCCTGACCTGCTCTATCCACCGCCACTACCGGTTTCCTGTTGCCATGACAACCTCATCCTCTGCAGGTATGGAAGCGGTGGGGGGGGGCACAGGAAGCAGAAGTAGGAAGAAGACAGGACTAGGGTCGCACGATATGAGGAAAGCATGCGCTATGCGATAACGTTAGTACGATAGTACTTGCGATGAATGAACAGACATTACAGTGTACTTGGTTCAGCATTGGGCATCCCCCCTCCAGGATTTTGTGATGTTGCGATCGCAACAAATCACGCAAACTCAACCAATCCCCGTGAATTCGGTGCGACTCGCATTTTTTGACCAATCACCGCAACTTTGCCGCAAGTTTGACCAATAACCGGAGTTTCCCGCGACTTCAACCGACCAATCCCAGCAGGCCCACGTGCCAGACTTTGCATCAGTTTGTGAATCTGAAAGCCAACATTCTTTTATTGAACAAATTGAACTGGATATAAAAAGGCACCACTAAAAAATAAAAGAATACCAGTTACATTATAAAGTGCAGTTTTCCGCTGATATTTTCTTTCAAATAACAAAAAAAATCTTGTGAGTGTCTAACGACATCCTGTGCAGCCCTGGACAGAATGGAGGAAGGTAAGGGGGTGTGGAAGAAAGGCAGGAAGTACTCTCGAGTACAGAACTTAAATGAACTTGAGGGGAGAGAGAGAAAAAAAGAGAACAGACAGCGAGGATATCGACAAGGTCAATCAGGTAACCATGGGAACGGGAGGAGGGCAAAAACAGGAGGATAGAGACAGGGACGAGCCCGCAAACAGCAGTCACCACATCGCTGGGAGTGAAAATGCTGAAAAACGGGTTGGATGAAAGAGATGGAAAGGCAAGAGAGAGAGGAGGAGGAGGAGAAGCAGGAAGGAGGAGGGGCTGGGGGTTTAATGAAGGCTAATTCCACAGGGTTTGTTAAAGACGACTTAATTACCTCCTCGTCAGTCTGAGGAGAGCTGTCCCTTTTTGGAAAATAATTAAAAACATTTTTTAAATCTTTTCTCTCCCTCCGTATCAGACGGTTTCTCACTATTTTTGCAGCGTTTGATTCAGCAGCTAACCTAATTAAAACACACACACACACACACACACACACACACACGGGGGAGGGGGGTCTTTCTGAGCTGAGCGATAACATCGAGCGAAGGATAAAAAACAAACAGGCAGATTCTCAACATCTGCCATTCAGGGAGTACGTTTACACGCACGCTAATGTTCTACTATTATTCCGAATTTGATTTCAGGGTTGCATCCGAAATTGCATATTCTGCACTACATACTCAATATGTTATGCATACTATTAGGGGTGTGACGAGACACCCAGCTCACGAGACACGAGATTGGGTTGACGAGATCAAAGACGCGACAAACATTTTAACACTATTTTAAAGAAAACTTCAATGAGGAAATATGAATAATAGACCTTTATTCTTTATTCAAATCGAAAGTCACAAACTGAAAAGCAAGCACTGAATGGTTTTGCCACAAACTGAAGTGACTGGCTTCTCTCCTGGTTATAACTAGAGATGGTCCAGCGTTTTGATCGGAGCCGATAACAGTATCGGCATCGGCTCCGATACTGCCTAAAACGCTGGTATTGGTAAGTACTGGAGTTAACGCACCGATTCGATACCACGTAATAAAGCCCTGAAGAAAATCTACGTTGAAGTACCGTATTTTCCGGACTATAAGTCGCACTTTTTTTCCTACTTTGGCTGGTCCTGCGACTTATAGTCAGGTGCGACTTATATATCAAAATATATATAATTTAACATGTTTTTACATGTTAATTCATACTGAAAACATTACCGTCTACAGCCGCGAGAGGGCGCTCTAGGCTTGTGACAACTAGAACGCTGCTCCTAAAGACAACTGAGAAAGAAAAGAGATAAACTGCAGGTTGTAAAATATGCAGCCGAAAACGGTAATCGAGCAGCAGAAAGAGTTTGAAATGAGGGAGAAACTTATGAGGGAGACTGGCGAAAAGGTGACTCCTACTGCAATGAAGAAAACAAAGAAAGGCTAATCGGCTAATCGCGGGCTGAAAGCTAGATGGCCAGAGCTGGAGGAAGGAGTCGGGAGGGGCTCGTTCACGGTGCAGCTACGTCCCCACGCCTTTTAATACCTCCATGCTCCACGCCCTGCTAGCTAGTTGTTCTGTGTGCTATTGTATAGTTCAATAACTGTTAATGTGTTACGTTAACATACCGGACACCTACCGTATTCAGCGTATTGTTCTGTGTGCTATTGTGTAGTTGAATAACTCTTGTATTTATATTCTAAATAAATGCGACTTATAGTCCAGTTTTTTCCTCTTCATGACGCATTTTTTGACTGATGCGACTTATGCTCCGGAGCGACTTATAGTCCGAAAAATACGGTAGTTTTTTTTAATTCTTTTTGGCTTAGCTGGGAGCTTCATGGAGACGGCTAAAGTTTACGTTAGCTGCCCTACAGCTGTCAGAGTTAGCTTCGACTTCATATATTCATTAATTAATTACTTCTAACAGCTGTATTGTCATCAACGTGACAATCTTGCAAGACACTGGTTGATTATAAATCACTAAAATAGTAGTGACAGCACCGTTTGGCTTTAGTTGTGCTAACTGAGCACTGTTAGCCTTTACAACAGAGCCGCTTCAATACACGTGTTAGACAACGTTACATTACAGAGTTCTGTGTCGATTTTGTCGCTGTGTGTTCGTGGTGGAAAATGTAAACAGAGCGGCGTGCCAGAAATGCAAAGCACCATGACGCAGGTCCCCTTCAAGGCCAGGCTGATGTTAGAAGTCCCTCTAGTGGACTGAACGTGTAACAACCACATGCTGATAATGGCATTGACGATGCATAAGCCTGAGCAGTGTAGAACATGTTAATAGCAGGCTGCATTCGAGCATTAAATATTCAAATATTATTCAAATATAAAAAAAATGTAAAATTCGACAGCTTTAATCTACAGAATGTCAAGGAGCATCGATGCTGTTCTGGAGACACTTGTGTTATCATTTCAATTGTCACCCATCTGTACGTGTATGTCAATGTCACCTAGACAGTAGTTTACAAGGCTTCACATTCCGCCCGAGACTGCATTGGGAGATTTGTGTGCAATGCTGTGATTATTACAGGCCGCGTGGTGTGTCCCTGTGGGAGTAGAGTGGAGGGGGGAAGCAGCCAACAGTTCTTGGTGTTCGGCAAACACCCACTCCTTTGTTCAATTCCGGAGCCATCCAGATTGTGTCTGTTTGATGCAAATGTTGTTATTCAGTGACTAATTGAAATACAACTTTCCCCATTCCTCACGGTGAACGCTCGCCAAACAAAGTGACTTCCACGCGAGGTTGTGGTGAGAAGAACGCAGCGTGGTCGTGGCATCTCTGAAAATAAAAGCCTTCTCGGTCATTCAAGGGGAGAATATTTTAACAAATCCAAATGCAGATTACCACTCAAATCACTGATGTGCAGTGTTGTACCGGACCTGGAATAATAATCCTGTCAAAACAAGGTGGAGGCCAAATCTCATTTTTGTGTAATAATAAACCCCATAAACCCAGACACCAATGGATGTTTTGAAGGGTTTTGGAGTTAAGGTTAAACAGGGACGTCTACACAACAAAGTAGAATCTTAGCTTGTGTATATGTGCTTAATTGAATCAGCCACCGAGACGGCCCTCAGACCTTGTTTATTAGGAAGTTCACTAATGCATGTGCTCGCTCTAATGGGCTACATGAGGCCAAATACACAGGCCCAGAAGTGTGCGTTTGCCATACCTAGGTTATGCCTTTTGCTCTTGGCGTGCTCGTGGATGTGTTTTTTGGCAAAGCAGGCGAAGAAGACGCAGTAGAGGCATGAGTGGAGTCTGTTGAGGTGGGCACCGCACATGTGGCAGATACACGACTTGGCCTGGAAGAGAGAGAGGGGGGGAGAGGGAGGAGGGAGGCATTAACAGAGAGACAAAGGGAATTATTACCACAATTGTTCGCGCAGTATTCTAATGCACCATGTAATTTAAAACGGCCATTCAACCACAGCAGGGAGATCTACAGTACATGCGTAGGAAGTTGTGGTGGACAGTTTTTTTTTTTTTTTTTTTGACATTTCAAAATGTCAAATGTCTCTTCAGTTACGATGTAATGAAATGTAATCATTTGTAAGGGCCAGCCCTAACTTGGCTTAAAAAAAAAAAAAAAAAAAACTCAGGCCCTTATGCGTTTTCTCTTGATTTCTTTGCTGCTATGATGGCTAACGAAGCCCATGGTGACCATTTAAGATGCATGTGTAAACCTAAATTGCATCATGAATAATACATATATAGTATCCTATATATTCTGTTTGATAGTCGACAGTGTGATGTTGGAAAGACGAGATGAGGGTGTGTGTGTGTGTGTGTGGGGGGGGGGCATGACTGTGGATGGAGGGTTGATAGTGTGGTTCAAAAGCATGCAGATGAGAAGCTGCCATGCCAATGAGCCAGCATGAATATGAGCAGGTGAGAAGAAATGAGCAATGCGTGGAAGAAAAAGAAGAGAGGAGGGAAAAGAAGAGAAAGACCAGAGGGAGAAAGGAGGAGATGGAAGAAGGCATGAGGGCAAAGGAGAAAATCTAAGAGAAGGGGATATTTCAAATTGTAGATGCCAACTGCAAAAGGTTGATTGCAATGTCAAATTCTGTCCGATGAGTTCACAAAATGTCTTCTGCTAACCTTATATACAAACTGGGAACTATATTACAGATATTCAGTCATCACAGTTCGTAATCAAATAAAAATAATCAAAAAATATGTGCAAATAATATAGTATGAAAGTAAGTATCTAATCTAAACAGAGAGAAATAAAAATTTAAAAAAATACAAAAATTCAAAAACAAAAAAAAAGTACAAAAGTGACAGACGAACTGCGTTAATAATATAGACAGCAGGAGCACTTAAAGAAATTTGAATAGACATCAGATATTAAAGGAATACACCACTGTTTGTTGAAATAGGGCTTATCAGTGTCTAACCTAGCTGTAGATAGGTGGGCCAACGTATTTTTTGTCTCAGTGCAAGTAATTAGGTTGGGTTTTTTTTGTCTTTTGTTGGCTCACTTTTACTCACAACATGCTAACCGGCAACATAGGATTCCTTTCACTACGCTAAGCTAACTAGCAATGGCGCTGCCGGTGTTGCACCGGACTAAAACGATGCATGCACAAACAATGTGTTGGCCCACTTATCTACAGCTAGGGGAGACCGTGATAAGCCCTATTTCAACAAACGGTGGCGTATCCCTTTAAGATAGCTTTTCTTATTGGACACCAACTTAAGAGACTCAAAGTACATGTCAAATTCAACCTGGAATAGTCTGAAGCACGGTGTTGATCTGGAAAATTACTGAGGGAATTACTGGAATTGCTGGAATTGCTGGGGCTTTGTAAATTATAGTGTGGTCTAGACCTACTCTATCTGTAAAGTGTCTCGAGATAACTCGCTATGATTTGATACTATAAATAAAATTTAAATTGAATTGAAAATGTTGCCTTATGGATATAATAAATAATAAAATAAAGAGATTTACAATATTACATGACTTTCTGAATATAGGCTATTTAGATGGTTTTATCTGTAACCTCTGACTTAAGCGTGATTTATGGTTCACAGGGATAGGCGCCACGCAGAGCTTTCGCCGTAGCAGACATAAGTGGCCTGAAGTTTATACTTGCACATTGGTGTGTGTCGAACCAGCGTGTGTTTGTGTGTGTGTGTGAGTGAGGAGTGTGTGGTAGAGCGAGTGAGAGAGTGACGGGGATTAGCTTCGGAGCGAGTACTGACTCTAGAGTCGTGGCAGGAGAAACAAAGTGTCTCCCCTGTGCTTTCTGACCACGGCGGGAAACGGTAACCCTCTCCTTGATATCATGTGGTTTAATGGAGAAGGAGAACCAGGAAATTAGTCTGGGGTACGACGCTACCAAGATCCGACATGCGTCGCCGCGATGTGTAGTCACATTTTTCGACAGGCTGCACATCAGGCTATGGTGTAGGGTCCGGCGTAGGTTCATGTCTCCACGTACCTTCGGTATCAGTTGTGATATATTGCGATATCAATTATGAATACTGCGATATCGATACTAATTTCGATATTTTTAAACATATACATACAAATACAACACAATGTTTATTTCAACTGACAGTCATAGTGGACTGGTCCAACATGGATACATAAATAAATAAATAAATAAATAAATAAATAAGGACCATGTCTACAGAACAGGACATTTTGTACTGGTTGTTCAGTATAAAATATATAAATAAATAAATAAATAAAGAGAACAGGACATGCTGTACCAGTTGTTCAGTATAAAATATATAAATAAAGAGAACAGGACATAACTTTTCTTTCTCTCCTCTGATTCGTTCCGTTTTGTTGTCTCCATCTATTTCTTCACTCACACTGTCACTCTGTCCAAACATGCACACCCGTGGTACGCTCCATAGGGTTTGTCGCGTAGTGGACCCGTGCGCTGACGTGCACTAACGTGTGCACGTGGCACGGTAACTGGCCAGTGAAATGATAATCATTGTAGCGTTTCAGGAGGGCTCTAAATCAAACACAACTAAGCCTCACAGCAAACGGACGGGACGCAGCACTCCACAAAATAAACTAAATATTGCATACTTATCGCGACGCTTTCGATATAATGTCGCGCAACGTGATATTGCGATAACGATATGGAGTCGATGTATCATGCAGCCTCTAGTACGTTGCCACGGTGTAGATTTTACGCAGAACTTGACATGCCAGCCTAAACATGGATGCAAAAATGGAATGAGAACCAAAAAACAATTATTCTTATTCCAGTCACACACACACCCCTCCATGAGTAAGTGCTTAGACAGCACATGAATTATTAAAAAAAGAAGAAGAAGAAAAAAAAAGGTATCAATATGCAACAATGCCCCCCCCCCCCCTCCTCACTCGTTCTTCCAACTGGCAGGTTCATGTTTACTTCTCTGGACCTCTGGAGAACATTGGATTCATGTAGGAATGTGACGTCCTTACATCCTCTGCTGTCATGGCAACAGGAGTCAGTCCCACATGGAGTAGTCTCGCTTTGCAACACCTTCCTCCACAGCGCTGCAAAGGAGGGTCTGGCTAGTCCACACACAGCATTCCGGGATGGGAGAAAAACGTGCTCTGGTTTATTGGCATTTCTTTAAACCAATCACAATCGCCTTGGGCGGTGCTAAGCACCGGGCGGAGCCACGTTGCCGCTGCAGAACAGCCTCGGGAAGGAACTTGTTTGGGTGGAACGTGTGTACGTTCAAAAGTTGTTTTAGTCGTGCGACAGAAAACTCAGATTGGACAGATAGTCTAGGTAGCTGTCTGGATTTACACAACACAAAGGAAGAGGAAGGTAACGGACATCGGCCAAAAGAAGGACATCCGCCGGGAATTTTCCTGCGACACCGGAGAAATCCTGGAAGTGGAACGTCGTGGATATAGACAATTACAACATTAAGGCACACATCCTTGTTTATTTTTTTGTTCCTACTGCACGAGCCGTAGCACCTAGTGTTTTCCCTGCCCGTTTCTTCAACGTGCAACGTTAGACTGCCAATTACCAGCATATAAGATCTTGCTAGAAGCATGCTGCGTGCTTATTGGCTCACTGTTGCTGATGAGAGTTGCACCTTAGGTATTCAAACTGGGTATGGACCTTTTCCACAGCAGACATTTTTTGACTTGTCATAGCAGGAAAAGCAAAAAAAAAAAAAAAAAAAAAAAAAAAGCTGAAACTGATAACCTTAACGATGGCTCAATTCCATCAAGTGTCTCAGTAAGCTATTTCAGGGAGTCCACTCCTAAGTGGAATGCAGCCATCGTTAATGGTTCTGAATACAACTGTGCTTTTCCCACTATGACATCTCAACATGTCTGCCGTGAAAAAAGGGAGCCATTTTTTTCCGATACTCGATACTAAAAGGAGGCAATTCTCTGCAGGTCTCTGCCGCAACAGTATTGAATTCGGTACCCAGCCCTAAGTCATGGACATACATTAGTTCTGCTTTAGCACACTGGCCATGTTCTAACTAAACAGGCCACATGCTCAGTAATGCCTTGTGGTCTTCCTAACTCTCCGAGCTCTGTCCATGTCATTTTTCTGCGAGCGCTGCCATGTCAGGGACGAGCCATCTGCCGGCAGGATGTTACGCGAGAAGAGCAGCAGAGGGTAATGGGATGGAAAGATCCTGGTTAGAAGTGTAAGTGAGGACATTATCGTCAGCCGAGTGCAGCATCATCTATTTTGCGGCAGCTTGGCGCACACGTATTCAACGTGCTGCTCCTACCTAAACTGAACAAGTGGGATTATTTGCAAATGAAACATGGATGAGTAATTATGAATTTACTTGTGGCAAAATGCATTGTTATAGCATTGGGGAAAATAGAATGCATTATCCTGCAAGGCTCCAGTCATTGTGCTCCATTGCAGTTATCATTTGTTTCGTGGTGGATATGGTGGTAATATCCAATGCAACGGTCATTCAGATGTGATCAGTCACCTCTTGGGATTGACCGACTAAAGACTGGAGATTTTGAATCGTCGCGGTTAACGAATGCTTAAAATTCAATTTGCGGGCGCCCGGATAGCTCAGTTGGTAGAGCGGGCGCCCATATATAGAGGTTTACTCCTCGACGCAGCGGGCCCGGGTTCAACTCCGACCTGCGGCCCTTTGCTGCTTGTCATTCACCCCCCTTTCTCTCCCCTTTCATGTCTTCAGCTGTCCTGTCAAAATAAAGGCCGAAAATGCCCCCCAAAAAAATAATCTTTAAAATTCCATCTGTGTCCGAGAGGTTGATCGTGAATATCCATGGCCGACACAAGAGGTAACGCTGGCATCGACTGGAGAGGGAAAGATGGCATCTTCCACTTCAAGATTATGGGAGTGAACTGCCAAAAACGTATGCAGAGTAGACTCATGATTTTTTTTTTTTTTCGTGGGATAGTGAGGGATACAAAACATTTGTCTGTCTCTCCTGTAGTAGCCATAGAAACAGCACCGCTACAGTTAACCCGGAGGGGTTCAATAGTAGGAGCAGCTAGATTGGAATAGCCGGGTAAACCCACGGTATTCCCCCCAGAGGCTGACAAAGCATTATACAGTACATAAGCATATGGGTCTTGAGATCGCTTCCATACAGACACAAACAAAGTGAAGAATATATGCTGGAGGCTGGAGCTCAGGTTAAACTGGAAAATGACTAATGAATGGGATGGGAAAACATCAATCAACCTATTCATCTAAGTGCCAAAAGATGTGTAATCACATTCTTCAGAGACATTTTAGAGTAAGTGTCCCATTGAAGAAAAAGAAAAAAGAAAAATAACAAATGTGTTGGAAAACTGAGCCACGATCAATATCAATAAGAATGCACTGATCCGATGACAGATGACGTGGTGGTGGTGGTGGTGGGGGGGGGGGGGATGGGGTTGTCCCAGAGCCCATTCGAGTACAGGATGCATGTAGGCAGCCGAAGCGCACGCGCACGCACACACATTGAAGATACATGCACAACAACATGCTAATATTGTGCAAATCTGCTCTGCATCCAGGACTCAATAAAATGAGTTGATCCCTCTCTAAAGAATGCGAAAAAACTGTACTCATGTGAAAGAGAGGCTGATCTCACACACACACACACACACACACACACACACACACACACACACACACACACACACACACACACACACACACGCGCTTTAACAGTTTAACAACGTCGTATTGACCCCGTCACGCAGCGCAAAGAAGATAGCTGCATCTCTGTCGTTAATTGTTTAGGGTCTGCAGGAGAACAGGTAGACAGTAAGCGGTATACGTGCAGTTTAGCGTCCCAAATTCCCCCATACAATGTCCTTAAGTAATTATGAACCTGCTAAACCACCTGTGCTACCCTAACCCCCTAACCGGTCTCAAATAAGACCCTTCATCATTTGGGACGTTCAGTTTTTGGATAATAACTTGTGACACTAAACTGCACGTAAGCCGAGGGTAAGCTTAGTTTTAAAACAAGTTATTATTGCCCCCCTAAAGCGAGGAAATGGCACCGTGTAATGCTGGCGGAAGGAAGGAAGTGGAGCCAGTGCAGCTTTCTAATCTAGAATTGCGGTCTCTCTAGCTAGCTTTTGAAGTAAGCTAGCGGTCGGCTGTAAGTGGGGTTACCACGGTGATGCTCGTAGTTTGCTTCACTTTGGTCTGCTGTGCAGCTGTGGCGAGTCCCGTCAGGTGTTGTGGCTGCTATGTAGGCTAGTTCTAGCCCGATAAATACCAAGGGGGGAAAAAAACTAGAGCGTGGGGGGGTAGTCTTTGACTGAGAGCAAACAAGTACTTTGGCATTCAGTGTCAGATGTTTGTGTGTGTTGTTTTGGAAAGGGCTGGGGAGGGGGGGGAGAAGTGTCCACGCACGGGACGCCAGCTCGCAGCTCGCAGCTCACACCTAACACAAACGCACTCAAGTCTGGCGTAGCCAGCTACGTTTCAGGGGGTCCCTTTCCCTGACCACTCGTCTTCCGCTTGTCACTTTTGTTACCTTGCGTTTTCTGGTCTCGGCTGAACCGCTCCACACGAAACACTGATAAATAACCCTCAGGTTCTGCTTCCAGTTGTCCACTTTGAAGCCGTTGACATGGGGGCAGCCCGCGGGACTCATGGTAGTCACTGCAACCGGCTTTTTAATTGTCCTCTGGGTGGATGAAGCCTGTCAAAATCCCTCAACGCAGACCTCGTTGGCTTTCCATACAGTAGAAGCTGTCTGGCTTGGCTTGGCTCGGCTAGCTTGCCAGGTTCGTTATCCACCGATTGCTGCGTTCTGGCTAACTGGACATGTCCTGACTGCAGTTAAGGAGACACGCGCAGTAGCAATCATCGAGACGATTTTTACAATATTGTTTTATTGGCAATAAAATATTTTTTTGCATTAAAATCCAGATTAGCGCTGTATATGTAGTTCTTCACATTAGCTGAATTACATGTTAGCAAGCTGGCTAAAGTTGGTTAGCACTGGAAATTCAACAGTGGCTCGACACGGTGTGTCGTCAAGACCCACCTCATTCACAACGGCCGACCAATGAGTGGCGAGTGCTGCGCATGATTGGCGTGTGCCAACTTTCTTTTTTACGGTTAAGTCCCGCCTCCGTGAAGTGGGTGCTGCGTCGCGATTGGTGCAATTTTCCGGCAAAACCACATCCGTCTGTACGAGGACGTTCATTGGCTGAAACATAAATCAGCTTCATTGTATCAATAAAGAGCGTTATAATGTGACAATCAAAGAGCAGCAAAGAGTGGATGGGAGTTCCAATCAGTCTTAATAAATTACACGTCGAACCAAAAGGGATGAGAAGGCATGAAACCCAGAACTATAATTCTTAAACAATTTATTAACAGATCCACAATCGCAAAAGCTCAAGCTCCCAAATGACATGACAGTTTGGTTTCATCTGTTGACTTCACCTCTTGTAGTAACAAGCTGTCTAAACGGGTTTCTATACAGTGCTCTAACGACCTCTAGTGGATCCAACCTAAAAAAAAAAAAAAATTAATAATAATAAAGGAAAGGAAAAAAAACAACAAAACAGTGCACCAGATTGTGAATGACTCCTCCATTGTGCCGAGTCTGGTAAGGACATGTCCATGTGTACAGATTTGCTATTGATGGTTATCTGCATTCTACCCAAAAGAAGTGAGAGGAAAACGGTGATTGCAGTCTTTACAAAAATGTAGAATATATCCCTTGTCAGTCATAGACCTTTTTACCTCATGTGAGGCCCCTCTCGTTAATGGCCATCATGCAGCAGAACCAATACAAACAGTGAGATTATTCACACATACGTTTGGAACAAATAAGTCCAGTTTTTATTATTGTGGTTTCTGTTAATGTAGCAGTGGCGCTCCAACCTGAACATTGATAAATAAAACACTGACAAAAATGGTAATTTCTTTTTTTTTTTTTCCTTTTCTGTAAGGATAATTTGTTATCCTTAAGACACTGTGAAGAAAGAATAACCAAATGTATCATCATTCCACACAATTAGATTTTCCTTGACCAATGTCCTTATGCAATAGAATGTTTGTTTGTTTGTTTTCCTCTTTTAAAAAAATCCAACTCATCCTGGGAAGAACGGGTTGGGCGGCTGCGGCGTTCTCTCCCTGTCCAAGGCCCCTCAGGAATAACTTGATGTTTTGCTACCAACATCGTCCTCCTGCGATCCCATACTCTGGAAAACAAAAGCGTCACAGGTTAAAAATAAAAATAAAATGCTGCCTGACCGGCAATAACTTAAAAACCGGTTCCTGCTGCGTATCCACAAACAATGGCTGATAGTTTAGTTCTTCAAGGGAGCAGGTTTACGACTGAATTATCTGGATACCTTTGCTGGGGAAACAAAAAACTTTATCAGTCCAGATTTTAAAAAGGAACACGCCGACTTATTGGTACTTTGTCTTATTCACCGTATCCCCCAGAGTTAGATAAGTCCATACATACCCTTCTCAGCAACTTTATGAACCCATGCTAAATTTGACTAAAAAGAGGAATACAAAAAATACGTAAAATAAAAAAAAAATATAAATCTTAAATTATTAAATAAATAAAAGTATTTTTATTTTTAAAAGGCCAGTTATTTCATGGATCCAGGATACTATGCATCCTTATAAAGTTCCCTTGGCTTTTGGAATTAAAATAGCCCCACGTCATCACATACCCTTCACCATACCTAGAGATGGGCATGGTTTGATTTCAGTTAGCCTAATAGCTGGTTTGATTTGCATTGAGAGATGATCTTATGGAAAGTACCCCATGCCAATCTCTAGGTATGGTGAAGGGTATGTGATGATGTGGGATCCATGAAATAACTGGCCTTTAAAAATCAAAATCTGCCTGCCTCTATGGGAGTTTAACATAGTGGTGTGTATACTTATGCCCTCTGTATTTTAATGGAAGAACATTTATTTACGATAAATTAGTCATTCACAAAGAAAATTGGTGTCCTTAAAGGTTGGATTTTTCCTATTTTTTTTTATTAACGCAATAAGATCAATTTCAAAAAGAGGATTTTTTTTATTCCTCTTTTTAGTCAACTTTAGCATGGGTTCATAGACTTATGAGCGCCACTGTATCTAACTCTGGGGCATACGGTGAATCAGACAAAGTCCCAATAAGTCGGCGTGTTCATTTAAGGGTGTTCTATATATTTTACTCAGAGAATTTATCCTCTCAATAAACCTCCTTCTTGGTACAAAACCTTGAAAGATATAACCATTGACTTCTTCAAGCTTTTGATTATGTATATGTGCAGTGGGAATGCTTTTCTAACACCGATATACAAAAAAAAAAAAAAAAAAAAGAGCATGTTTTTTTTTTTTTTTTTTTTTTACCGATTCCAACACTAGCTACCGTTGTACTACACTGTGTTCATTCCTTTGATCATGTAGAATAATATAAAATGATTCTACCACATATAAAGCATATTTGCACCATGAGTAAAATTGTTAATTTAGCAATGAGCCACAAGCTAAAAACCCACGATATTCACAAGGAAAGATATGTTGAGATTCTACAAAGCAAAATACATCCACGCACATTTAAAACAAAACAAAAAAACAATAAACTTTGTTAATCCAAATAACAGAAAAAAAAAATCTTTAGATATTATTTGATTGCCTCACCTTCTGCACAAATTGTGGGTTTACTGTGATTTCTTGATCCATAGACTTTAGTTTCTCATCCAGCTCTATACATTTCAACATCTGAAAAGGAGAAAACAATAACAAAAGCTTCCCTTTAAAAGTAGTTACATAACATAGCATCATGATAGGACGTCATGCAAAGCAAAAGACAAGGCTGCAAACGAGAGTTGGACGTTCTCACCTCTTGGTCAATTTTGTGGAGCATTGCCGGGTTGTTGTATTTTTCGGGGTTGTCGTGGAAGCAGACCATGCCGTCCTTTTGGTTAATGCTAGCGTAGATCTCACCGTCTTCAATCTGCAACGGAAGCACGACGAGGAGCGTTGAAACATTGCTTTTGATTTTAGGTTAAAAAAGTGCAGTAGGTAAGCCTTATAAAACTAACTTTCTGTCTTATTTGCTGAAACTGACCCTATGTTCCAGTAGAACTACATGAAAGAGGTAATTAAAAAAAATCTGGCTCCTCTGGCACCACCTACAGCCTGTAGTGCAATTTGCAAAAATCCACCGTGTCAATCACTGCTCATGCACACGCATTCATTCTACCTTGTGTGTGTGTGTGTGTGTGTGTGTGTGTGTGTGTGTGTGTGTGGGTGGGGGGGGGTGGGATGGGGGTGGGTGGGTGGGATGGGGGGGCTTAGGAGACCATTTTGGGCTTTAGCAGAAAGGGAGGAGGGACTGAGTAAGTCCTGGATCTTCACAATCCTACCTATGGCACCTTTAAGTGTACAGCTGGCACGTTAGATTTTCATGCTTTGGTCTTTCCGGACCAACTCACCATGTGTAAGACATATTTCTCTGCTTCCAGGGGGCCGGACAGCTGCACTCGACTCGCCATGTCTTGCAAAGACAGTGTCAGAAAGGTCTGCAGGAGACGAATGCAGTGATATTAAAAACAGATTAGACAAAAGGATCTGCTGAACCCTATGAGTGTAACATTGTGTACGGTTACTTTTCTTTGGTTGAGCGTTTGTGGGATCTTTGCATTCGGTTGATTAAAGATAACACAGCTCGATTTAAAAGCAAAATATTGCAACAGCAAACTGTAGCAAAGCCTAAAAAAAAGAAATAAAAAAAAAAAAAAAAAACTGAAAACAAAATACACAAATCAAAGCTAAATTGTGTTAAGTGTATGTAACAGGGTGTAAAATGTAATGTCCCGCTTGGGGATTAATATAAGTATCTCTTCTTCTTAAAGTGCTCATATTATGCTTTTTGGCTTTTTCCCCTTTCCTTTATTGTAGTAGCCAAGGAGGACATGGAGGATTAAATAAACATGATGGACTCTTCAGAAGAGGTCATTATCTTCACTTGAGTTTCTGGGCGGGAAAGTCACCTGACGACACAATCTTCTGAACACAGTCATACTGAGAAATCCAGAGAGAGTTGTGTGGAGCTGATAGTCTTAATTAGCTTTGTAGCAACTCATTTGGCGATGGCTTGAATGTAACGGACATTTATTAATATCAAAAAGTTACGCACTAAAGCTTTAAAACGTTGGGTATACATTCCATATCCCTCTGACTAAACTTAATTTAATCCTTAACCTAAATCCAAACAGCGGTTATACAGTACAGTTCAATCCTTCACCACGTCATCACCACATGCAGTAGTAAGGAGTGGATCAATTTCACTCATATTTCCTTGCGAAAACATCCGGCTTGTATTAAGAATACAAGAACACATAAGCGCGTCCACCTTTGTTAGCCTCTGGATGTTCTTCTTGTAGAGGGAGGAGAGGCACTGTTTGACCAGGCCTGTGTTGCTGTCTCGTGCGAAGGTCTCGCTGTGTTTGTTGACCACGCCGCGCAACTCGGCCGGGTTGTTGGTGGTGTAGACCTGAGCCATCTCGTGGTACGCATTGCTCAGGGGCTAAGGGCAGCGGGAAGAGAAAAACAAAGAGAAAAGGACACCGAGGAAAAGCAATTACTTAATGGCACACAACCAATGATCAACTGTAGAACTAGATCTTCACTGGATTTTACAGTGTATTCAAACTGCAATCAACACACGGTTATTATTATTATTATTATTATTATTAAGTCCCTGAAGTCGGATTAGGATGAATAGGATTTGGCACACGCGGGGACACTAGGTCTGGAAGCGGAAAAAAAAGCTGGCCACAGTGAAACCACTCGTGGGCATTGGCTGTTAACAGCTCATTTATTACATATACACATGGTATAAATATAAAATAAAAAAAAACTAAAATTATTTTTTTCTCTCTCTTTTTAAAACGGCTCTTTTATGTTTCACGTAAAGCGTTTGGAATTGCCTTGTTGCTAGAATGTGCTGTAGAAATAAAGTTGCCTTGCCTTACAACCTCCAGCCTGTCAGTCAGTCAACAGGGCATAGAGAGCGTAGTGGTGCCTGCCTGTCACAGAGGAAGTCTAACGTTAACCGTGCCGCGACCGCCTTCGCCTCGCCGTTACAGGCGCCGTCTGCGTGGAGTTTTGAAAAGTGTAACCACACCACAGCTCTGAGCGTATGTAAATGTGTGTGTGTGTGTGTGTGTGTGTGTGTGTGTGTGTGTGTCGGAGCGCCCCTCTCATCAACATGTTGAGAGGACAGATAAGCTTGTGCTTATGCACTCTGGGCGTATCGAAATTTGCCACCATTTGATTTAAAGTGAATCGGTAGTACTGACGTAATTCGGTTGGTACCTAAAAAAGTACAGATTTCGGTACCAAACCCTAGGGATAATGTCAGTAAATTTGAGATGGGGATTTCTAAATAGCATAAGGTCGACTGGTGATACTAGTCCCGTGCGAACAGTGCTTTACTGCATTAGTTTCAGCAGTGTGTACCTTTCTTGACCAGCTTTATCTGGTTATTCTAACAGAGTTATAATAAACTGGCTTGCATCAGCTGAAAATCCGGTTACTGACACGTCTGCAGATGTAAAGGTAACCGCTGTAAGCGAAAACAGCAAAGCCCTAATACTACTCATTCCATCCGTGCTACTTGGCCTTACCTTGATGAACCTCCCTACTATCTGTGAGGTGTATTTGGGCAGCGGCTGCACTTTGCCGTGGAGAATGAGTGACACCAGGATGTATTTCTTGTAGGCTTCCAACATGATGTGGCTCACTGCCATGGCTGGAGTGGTTATTGCCTGGACAAGAGAAAACGAGAGACACACACACACTTGATCATCTACATTTATGCCGGAGCAAAAGTGAAATTGTATGCACTCAGGGCATACGCAGGGGTTAAAGCAAGAAGCCATTTGTGAGCCTGACATGCTGCCCTGGAGGAAATGTGTACAATGCATTGAATTAAAGTGCTCATATTATGCTCATTTTCAGGTTCATAATTGTATTTAGAGGTAGGGCTGGGCAATATAATAGTCAATCGTGATATGAGACTAGATGTCGTCTTAGATTTTGGATATCGTAATATCGTGATATGACATAAGTGCTGTCTTTTACTGGCTTTAAAGGCTGCATTACAGTAAAGTGATGTACTCTTCTGAACTTACCAGACTGTTGTAGCTGTTCTATTATTTGCCTTTTCCACCACTTAGACATTACATCCACATTACTGATGATTATTTATCTAAAATCTAAGTACGAAGATATTGGTCAAGAATATCGTGATATCTGATTTTCTCGATATCGCCCAGCCCTATTTAGAGGTTATATCACAATAGGTTTACATGGTTTAATTTTTCCAAAAACACCATATTTTTGTTGTACTGCACATTGCTGCAGCTCCTCTTTTCACCCTGTGTGTTGAGCTCTCTGTTCTAGCTACAGAGTGAGGCATCTCACTTCTGTTCCATCTTTGTTGGGAGTCGCACATGCTCAGTAGCTAGGTAAGGACTACTAGCCAGTCAGAAGCAGAGTATGAGGGCGTGCCACGCTAGCAGCTAGGCGAGCATTAGAACGTGTGTTACAAAGTGACCCACGTTTGTCTCTGAAGTAAAGGCTGGACTACAGTAGAGCTGTTTGGAGCAGTTTGGGAACAGTGTTTTCTGTTGGAGATAGTAAGTCCCTTTGGGGGGGACTTTGGGCTTTTTCATATTGTAAACCTAAACATGCACAAAAAAAAAAAAAGATATATGACACAATAAAGGAAAGGGAAAAAGCATAATATGAGCACTTTAAGTCATTATAAAAATGACAAAGAATGTGTGCTATGCCATTGCACGCATGCATGTCAGTACATGTATCAGAGTGTGTATCTGGGTATTTTTGAGAGTTTGAGAGTACCTGTTCATAAAAATACAGTGCTCTTTCGAAGTTTTTGAGGCCCGTGTAGATCATGCCACCGTAGTAGTAGTAACATAAAAAGTGCTTTGCGTCGTAAGCTCCGTTCTCCTTACAGATGTCCATCATGTCCAATTCCAAGAAGGGCAGGGCGGGCTTGAAGCACTTTGCTAACAAGCACAGCTGCAAGGAGACAGGTACGTAGTGAGGACATCTTAGAGGGGTTACACTGGACGCTCACACCAGAAGGAAACTGTGCGGTTGAATTATTCAACACAACCATTTAAATGCTTTGCATTTAGGAGAGGGAGATGGACAACAATTAAGATAACTGGGGGAGAACCTGGATGTTGATTCACAAATGACAAATATCCCTCAAGGACAATAAAACTAAATCTGAAATCTAATACAGCTAAATAGATCCCATTAGGCAGCTAAATTAAAAGTTAGATCATGAGGCCATTTAGGATACACAGCCGTGGTGCTGATCAGGCTCCAAAAATTTAGCACCATCCACCAGCTAAACGCTGGTGGAATATTACAAACGGCTGGTAGATTTGCTTCACTCGCCAGCCCCAAAAAAACAACAATGGCAATCTATTAAGTGGCTGGAACAAGTTGAACTAGGGCTGCACAATATATCGTGTTTTTAATCGTCATCGCAATATCAACTGGCGCAATACGCAGTGCATATCGCAATAGACACTACGAGATTTTTTGTGCTAGTTGAAAGAAAATATCAGTCGAAAACTGCACTTTAAAGTGTATATGTCACTTTTTTTAGTAGTGCCTGTCATTGTCAATCCAATGTTCCATTTGTTCAATAAAAGAATGTTAGAAATGATTAGTTGTTTTAAATTCAACACGCAATTTGTTGTATTGTAAAAGAATACTGAAAGCAACAGAAAGGGCAGAACTGAGCACACTTTAATGTCTGTTAATGTATCGCAAGTAATATTCGCGATATTCAACAACGTTACCGCGTAGTGCGTATTTTCCTTATATCGTGCAGCCCTAATTTGAACATTCACTAGCCATTCGGCAGGTGGACAAAAAAAAAGAAGTTCATTTTGGAGCGTGGTGCTGATGCAGCAGGGCCAGAGACTCACCTGACACAGGTCTGCATGAACTGAGGTAAGTTGGTTTGTGTTCATCTGCATTTTGTCTATTGCCTGTTTTAGGACGACGACACCCCTCAATGGCTGCCGGAGGGAGGGAGGGAAAAACACATTCGGTTAGTGATTCAGCGGCGGCTTTCCTGAGACATCCCGACACACTGGAAACCACCTGGAGCCTGCGCCACACTTTAAAAAATGCATCGAAAGGAAAAACACGCTGCTCCTGGATGCAGAGGCTCGGCGGCGCTCAAGAAAACAGAATGACTCATGTGGGACTTGGCGGGGAGAAATAAAATTCAAATGTGTTAATTATTTACGGTTATCGCCGCGGGGGGAATTGCTTTTGCAGCAAGGTGCATACAACATTAAAAAATAGTTTTCAGCCACTCACAAGCAGTTTCCTTTAACACACGTAATGGGCTAGGGGCGTAACGACACATGGATTTGGATCGATACATCGATTCAATCGTCAGCTATCCAATATTATCCATACAAAGTGAAAATATCAATAATATGTATCATCATCTTTAAGATGTGCCTTCATTTTGAAATTGAGAAGCACCTTTATTATAACATTTTTGATTCCTCTATTTTTACAAGATAAATGCTGTAATTGTGTTACACATCCCAGACTGATTTTTTCATTTATTTTGTATTACTTTATTTATTATCGTAGAAGGTGCAATATGTAGATGCTGCTATTGAACTGAGGCGGATCAGAAATTGCGGTTTACAGGAAAATACTGATGTTTTTTATTGCAATTGTGTTTTTGTTTTAATAACTTTAGCTCTTGTGGTAACAACGTCCCATGCTCATTAGAAGAAAAAATGTATATCTGCAATTCATAGCCATGTTATCATCCCTGCATAAGAATATAGTTAACAGTTTGATAGCGTTTCATGTTATAATGCGCCGTGACATGTTTTATCTGTTATATACCATATTATATACTATGCTATACTTTTATACTATCTGGCAGAAAAATATAAAATAAATCGCAATTAGATTTTTTCTCCCAAATCGTTCAGCCCTACAATGTGATAACATGAGTCCATGGTCCTGCAGCGTTTGGAGCTGGTAGATAGTCGACAAAAAAAACGTGCTCTGTCCACAAATACAACCTGCTCACACGGTGTCAGCCCTATGTTCCCACATTTCTAAGAATTATTATTTTTTCCTTCTTAAAATTAGGCCCATTCCATCTGTAGTCCATTGCTACTGGATAATAGGTTGGGTGCAATTGGCTACCAAATTGGGAGAAAGGGGGATAAAATCTGATCCAAATTTATGAAAAAGGAAATGAGGGAACATAGGGCCTAATTTTGGAAAAAGATCTTAGAAATCTTGGAAATGTGGGAACATAGGGCCTAATTTTTATTTTTTATTTTTTTTAGAAATGTGGGAACATAGGGCTGTGGGAACATTGGCACGCTCCCGTTCACACTATGTTCAGCTGTGCAGGTGGTCTTTGATGGAAGCTCGAGGTGTATGGCTCACAAACCAAAGACAGAGGCTAAAGAAAAGAAAACAGACACCGCTCTAAAATAAATAAACCCCGCTCTAATCCTGCATAAGAACTATTCAGGCTTCATTAGCAACCACGTCACTGTGAACAGTTTTGCGCAACCATGACAGTATTATGCATTCATGATCTATAAAGAAGTAGCCACTCAAGAAAGTACTTTTTCCTGCGAGGATGTGGAGCCTTGCGCACAGATTCTTGCTCTCTTTGCATTTTAAACACTAAACTAGAAATTTAAGAACATTTGATTCACTCGATTATCAAACGCAACCAATCGACGCTGATTCATTTGGACAGTTAAAAAAAAAAAAAAAAAAAAAAAAAAAGGTTAGAGTTAAATCTTCTGCTCTGTAATGATAAATAGTTGGACATTTCGCTCCCACCGAAGTCGGAATCAACAGTCTTACCTGTTTCCGCTCTACGAGGGCGTTTGTCAACTGGTGGCAGAGGCCAGCAACTGGGAGAGGAAACACAAGTGAAAGAAGGTTATGGGAAGAAAAAAATAAATAAATAACCACCAGCAGAATAGAAACATGCATCCTAAACACGGAGGAGCGAGACCTCTGGTTAGTCTGGACTTACAAGTGTCTGTTGCATATCTAATGTGCTCCCCGTTGCAAGTACTGATGAAGAGCTGGACTTGGGAGAAGAGCGTCTCAAAGTCAGGGATGTTTGGCATGGAGAACTTCACAAATCTGGAAGCAGAGAGAAGGAGGTGAGCAAAGACATTTCTTGTTTTTTTTTTTAAAAAGGAACCAAAGAGACCTTAATACAGACTAGGGGTTCACAGATATCGGCCCCCCAATATTGACAAAACTAGCTGGATCAGGGATCGGTCGTCATTCGTCAGCAGCACGTGCGTCGCATGCTGGAAGAGTAGGCACTATTTTGTTTCTACTGCTACATTTTCTTTATTTAAATTTGTTTTAAGAAGTTTGATTACATTCCATTTTCAATTTGAATGCACAGTTGTTTTTTGAAATAAATAAGAATTCAATACATTCCATCGGTGTCATTTGGTCTTAGTTAGGAAAGTAATGTTTAGTTAGGAAGGTCTGATGCCTTTAGTCTCTTCCCCATGGTGGAAGGAAGGTATAAGGTGGAAGGTATACAGTGTATTATTAATTCAACAACGGTATCGGATCGGTATCAGGTATCGACAGATACACAAAGCCCTGGCATCGGTATCGGGACTGAAAAAGTTGTATCGGTGCATCCGTAATACAGACCTTAAAGCCTACCTGGTAATGACAACACATTGGCATGTGGGATGAAAAGGGGAAAAACACTAAATTGGATGATTTAATTGTTGGGTCCTTTTTTCCCATATGCAGAGAGTCAAATGCTATCTATGGAATGGTGTTTAACTTGAGTTTTTAAGGTTTGTGATGCAGGAGTGAACTCAGAACATTTAGTGGTGGCATAAAAGTTAAAGAAGCGAGCTTGTGACTGGGAGGTCGCCGGTTCAATCCCCAGACCGACAGGATAAAAATCTCGGTGGGGGAAAGTGAAAAGAGCAGCGCTTGTCCCTCCCTCGCTACCACCACTGAGGTGGCCCTTGAGCAAGGCCCTTAACCCCCAACCAGTGGAGCTGCTCAGTGGCCAGCAGATCAGACTGTGGTCGTATTGGGCAGCTTCCAGGTACGAATGTGGAACTGTGTCAATGTGACAGGTCGTCGTTGCAAAGGAGAAATTGTTCTCAATCGACTTACCTGGATAAATAAAAAAGGTAAAAAAATAAATAAATAGTGTTTACGTTATAGACAAGAGGGTAAGTCCACAATGCGTAGCTCCTATGGCGCCATTTTGATGCTAAGAAGCCATCACCCGCCGTTAGCATTCCATTGACTGCCATTCATTTTGGCATCAAAATCTTGACAGTAGAGGTTGACAGATTAATCGGTAGGCCGATTTTTTGGCATTTTTTACATAATCGGCATCGGCCAATACCAAGGAGATTAATAGGCAGGCGCATCTGTGGGCAGCCTGGTGTTGGTGTTGTGGAACACGTGTTCGACGCACGCTGCCCCTAGAGTCAATTACCAGCAGAGTGAGCAGACCTCACCCAGTGCCTAAGGAAGGTGCTGTTCCTCGGAGAAAACGGTAAGGATTAAATTCTTATAAGTCCTATACATTTAATGAAAAACGTATGACATGTTACTGCCAACTTCGAGAAAAAACATGAATAGGCGACATGACGTTCGGCTACTTTGGAAATTGATAGCTGTCACGTCACAATAATTAAGCAAGAATTTCGCAATCACAGACAGTGGATCTGAGACTTTTATTATTTGTTCTGTTTGTGTGTTTATATTTGAGAGGGTTGTCAACTCAATGCAGAGAAAGAAGATGTAGTTAAAAGAGACCACTGCACCATAGGCTAGTGAAGGACTGGCTTTGCTTTGCTAGCGTCGTTGCTAGGGTTGGTAGACCCGCTGCTAATACGGCACCTGTGCCTAATAGCAACGCGGATTTCTGTGAGTCATTTCGGCGCCACTGATATGCCTGCGTTGCTCTCTGATGCTCCGAAAACGAATGTTAGAATAACAGAAACATCGCAGCATGTGACGCTAGTTAACATTACACTCGTCAGCAGCTAACGTTAGCCTACCGCTAGCTAGCAGATGGATTAAACACGATTAAAATGCTGACAGCTAAACGGTGTAAAGTGTGATTTATTTCACTGTATATGATCCAACAGCAGCATGTTAAGCAGTGTGCAGCTGCCGTTGTCTACTTGTCTGAAGGACAACACAGACGGTGCATCGCGGTGCATTCAAAGTTGTTGTAAAATACCCTTTTGCCATGGTGGTTGTTTTTGTCGTTCAACAGCAATTTACTAGTGAAATACGTTATTGTTATAAGTTATCGTTATTACATTATTATTAAATCAAATTATTGTGAACATATGGCCTAAAGTTGATCTCCCCCCTTTTGCGATAATTAGGTTTTGTCCATTTGGCTTTGTTTGTCAACAAACAAAACAAACCAAAAATACATGTTTCAGGACAGTTTTTGGGAAGATGATAGAAACGTTTTTAGCCATGCATCACTTACAATGCACTGAATTATTAGCTGATTTATAAAACAAATGTTAGATTTTATATCTATACCTATCTATAAAATGACTTGAAGAAGATACTACGCAAAAATACCAACTTAACCTTGTATTTTCCCCCTTTTTTAGTCATTAATTCTGATGGCTGAAAAGAAAACCAGCCCCTTATGGCAGCACTTCACCCAGCCAACACCAAAACAAAGAAATACTGCTGGTTGCTACTGTGTGTCAGCACTACTATTGTTAAAATAGTAAATTTCTTTTATTGTTCTCAGATGTTTGATAAATGCTGCTAAGTGCACTAAACTTCATCTTTTCATTGAAAAGTTTATTTGACAAAGTTAAGTTTATTTTCTTTCTTTATTCTTACCCGTTTTGTTTATTTATACAATATATGTTTTTACATTATACATGTTTAATGGAAGTATACAAGTGCAGACTGGTGTTCAAGTGTTCAATAAATGTTTCTGTTGAGAAATATTGTGTATCTTAAGTACTTAGTGTTACATTTTATCTTTCAAATATCGGCCAAAAATAATCGGCAGCATAATAATAATAAATTGAATTTATATAGCGCTTTTCATGGACTCAAAGTCGCTTTACAGGGCAGGGTAGATTAAAAACATAACAAAACAAGTAGAACAAAACAAGTAGAACAAAACAAGATTCAGATGAAAAATGGAGGGGGGGGGCAGGGGGCTATGGGTAGGCAGAGTTGAAGAGATGGGTCTTGAGGCGGGACTGGAAGATGGTGAGGGACTCAGAAGTGCGGATCTCTTGGGGGAGGGAGTTCCAGAGCCTGGGAGCTGCTCTGGAGAATGCTCTGTCCCCAAAACTGCGGAGTTTGGACTTTTGGATGGAGAGGAGACCGGCTGAGGTGGATCTGAGGGACCGTGAGGGTTGGTAGGGGGAGAGGAGGTCAGTAAGGTATGAGGGGGCCAGATGGTGGAGAGCTTTGTAGGTGAGGACCAGGATTTTGTAGGTGATCCGTTGGGAGATAGGAAGCCAGTGGAGTTGTTTTAGGACTGGAGTGATGTGGTGCCAGGATTTGGAGCGGGTAATGAGGCGGGCGGCTGAGTTCTGGACCAGTTGGAGTCGGTTGATGTTGGTAGAGCTGATGCCGAGGAGAAGTGAGTTGCAGTAGTCCAGTCGGGAGGAGATGAAGGCGTGAATGAGTCTTTCAGCAGCGGGGGTGTGAGAGAGGGGTCTGATTTTGGCGATGTTGCGGAGGTGAAAGAAGGAGGCTTTAATGACTTGACGGATGTGAGGCTCAAGGGAGAGGGTGGAATCAAAGATAACGCCAAGGTTGCGGGCCTGGGGAGATGGGGAGACAATGGTGCCGTCGATTGTGAGAGTGGGGTTATTGGTTTTGCTAAGTGTGGATTTGGAGCCGATCAGAAGGAATTCTGTTTTGTTGCTGTTGAGTTTGAGGAAGTGGTGTTGCATCCAGGTTTTAATAGCTGACAGACAGGAGTTGATGTGGGAGAGGGGAGGATTGTGGGGGGATTTGGTGCTGAGGTAGATCTGGGTGTCATCAGCATAGCAGTGGAAGTCCAGGTTGAAGTGGCGGAGTATCTGACCAAGAGGGAGGATGTAGATGATGAATAGGAGGGGGCCGAGTACAGAGCCTTGGGGAACGCCTTGAGTGACTGTGGCTGTGGCAGAGGTGTGGTTGTGGAGAGATATGAAATGGGATCTGTTGGCTAGGTAGGAGTGGAGCCAGCTGAGTGCAGTACCTTCGATACCGAGGTCTTTGAGTCTGGTGAGCAGAATGTTATGGTTCACGGTATCGAAGGCTGCACTCAGGTCGAGGAGGATGAGGATGTTGAGGGAACCGGCGTCAGCAGAGGTGAGGAGGTCGTTGAGGAGAGCGGTTTCTGTGCTGTGGAGGGGGCGAAAACCAGATCGGAGAGGTTCGAATAGGTTATTGGCATGAAGATGGGTTTGTAGTTGTGAGGCGACTATGCGTTCCAGGGTTTTAGACAGAAAGGGGAGGTTGGAGATTGGGCGGTAGTTGTTGAGAGAGGAGGGATGCAGGCCAGGTTTTTTAAGGATTGGGGTGACAGCAGCAGTTTTGAAAGCAGAGGGGACAGTTCCAAGGGACAGTGAGGAGTTGAAGAGGTTGGTGAGGTAGGGGCATAGGACCGGGAGGCAGGACTTCAGGAGCAGAGTAGGGAGGGGGTCAAGGGAGCAAGTAGTGGGTTTGGAAGAGCTGATGAGTTTGGAGATTTCAGGAGGAGTGACTGGGTCAAAATGGGAGAGGAGGCAGTGTGGAGGAAGGGTCGGGAGGTCTGTAGGGATGGGGAGAGGAGGGTCCAAGGTAGGTGCTGGAATAGATCCTGGGAGGTCAGATACAGGGGATAGAGATTTGTAAATGAGATTGATTTTGTCAGTGTAAAAGTGGAGGAATGAGTTGCAGAGATCCGGAGTAGAGGTAAGGAGGCTGTTGGTCCGAGGCTTGATGAGGTTGTTCATTGTGGAGAAGAGGGTTCTGGGGTTTTGGCAGGGGTCGGTGAGGATGGTGGAGAGGTAGGCAGATTTGGCAGCAATGAGGGCATCTTTGTAGGCGGTGAGATGGGATTTATAGGCTTCATGATGGACTGTGAGAGATGATTTCTTTGTCAGACGTTCAAGTTGGCGGCCAGTTTGTTTCATTTTCCGGAGTGCAGGTGTGTACCAGGGTGAAGAGGTGTTAAAAGTGACGGTTTTTGTTTTGAGGGGGGGCCAGGGTGTTGAGGGAGGTAGACAAGGTGGAGTTGAGGTGGTCTGTGAGGTCATCAGGTGAGGTGAGGGTTGAGTCCAGGTGGAGAGCGGTGGAGAGCTGGTCAGAGATGGTGGGGATTGATAGATTTGAGGTTGCGGAAGGTGATTTCTCTGAGGAGGCAGGGGCGTGGGGTTGGAGAAGGGATGGTGAACCGTATCAGTTTGTGATCAGAGAGGGGAAAGAGGCATGGATGGAGGTCGAGCACTGGTTGGTTGGTGGAGCAGACCAGGTCGAGGATGTGTCCTTTTTCATGGGTGGGGAATGTGACATGTTGGGTGAGAGAGAAGTTATCCAGTAAAATGTTGAATTCTGATGAGAGCTTGCAGGTGGGGGAGTCCATGTGAATGTTTAAGTCACCAAGTAGCAGCAGACGTGGAGAGAGAGATGAGGCTAGTGTGAGGAGTTCAGTAAAATCAGAGAGGAAGGAGGGATTTGGTTTAGGTGGCCGGTAAATGAGGATGACTGTCATGGAGGAAAGCGCTTTGAAGGCGAGATATTCAAACGATGATACTGAGGGGAGGGTGAGTTCTGTGATCCGGAAGTTCTGATTGAAAATAACAGCAAGGCCACCTCCACGGCGGGAGGGGCGGGGTTTGCCGATGTAGTTGTAGCCAGGGGGGATGCTTGGTTGAGGGAGAAGAAGTCGTTGGGTTGTTGCCAGGTTTCAGTGAGCAGAAGGAAGTCCAGAGTGTTGTCGAGGATTAGTTCATGGAGGGCAGGGGCTTTATTGTTGAGTGATCGGGTGTTGATTATATTTAACATTATACATGTTTAATGGAAGTATACAAGTGCACACTGGTGTTCAAGTGTTCAATAAATGTTTCTGTTGAGAAATATTGTGTATCTTAAGTACTTATTAGTGTTACATTTTATCTTTCAAATATCGGCCAAAAATAATCGGCAGCATATATCGGCCATCGGCCGACAATGATTTCAAAAGATCGGCATCGGCCTGAGAAAACCCATATCGGTCAACCTCTACTTGACAGCTAATAAATTTACATCTGAAGCGTTTAAAGACTATATAAAAAGCTCAACAGGCAGCCTATAATAATAATAATAATAATAATAATAATAATAAAAAACATAATACTGTAATACTGAGAAGAAGGAAATGCCACCTGGGATTCAAGATGCAAATACTAGATCATTTAGGGGACTTGTTTTAACCAACTCACATTTTTAACCTAGAAACTGGCAACAAAGTCGTGTTCACCGGTCTCTCCTTGTTAACTATATTCCTCCAAGGCTCGTCATAAAAAGAAAATACACTATGATCTTTAACAGTCACAACAATAACAGAATCTCTCGACCCATTTGAGAAAAGAAAAAAGGCGGGAGTGTAGAGAAACGAGACGGGACTGAACTGAACTCTAAGGTAAACGGCAGCAGACTTCACTAGACACTAGGGGTGGGAAGAAAAATCCATTCACGTAGGTATCATGGTAGTTGTTTTTTTGCGATGAGTTTTAAAATCGATTCTTTTCCCTAGAATCCATATCTTTTATTCATTTATTTTTTTTTACTAAAGATTCACGTTACGTGTCGCTTCAGGTTCGCTGTGGATGTGACTGAAGTGTGGATTTTCTTTTTGAAAGGCGGCGCAGAATGTACGAGTTTTCCCTCACCGACCTTGTCGGTGCAACACTGGTGGCTGGTGTTGCCAGATTGGGTGTTTTTTCCGCTACATTTTAAGGCCTGTTTACGGTGTGTTTTAGCCGCGTTTTGGCCTGGAAGGCTCTATAGAAATCTGGCACCCTGTTGAACGAAGTTAAACTGAGAGAGCGTGCCGTTCACAGACACCAGAACGAACAAGTTCACAGTAACGTTCATCAGGCAGTAATACAGTACGTTCAGTTCACGTTCGCCCAAAATATGAACGAGTTCATGAACTATCGTTCAATGAACGCGTTCAGGCACAACACTGACGATAGCCTTCACGCTTCAAAAAGCCGGTCTCTTGCTCTTTTCAATATCCTTTTTCTTTTTCTGGGCGAAGAAGAAGACTCTGAAATTTGGATTTTGAATACGTGTGGTCCTCCGTGTTTCCTTCTTCAATCTTGCCGGGGGGCCGGGAAGCTACGATACCCATTAGCAGTATTAGCAACGCCTGTGAGTTTATCATGCGACAGCGGAAAAAGCGAAAGGCGGAGCAGTATGTCCTGTATGTCCCTTACCAGCTAACGTATTTCAAGATGGTGCATGAATATGGAGCGTCTACCCCCAGTTCATGCGAATGCAAATGTAAAAATGTCAAGCCAATGGTAATACTTGGAATTGATGGTGGTGGCAAATATTCATGAAAAAAGGACAAGTTTGTGAACGGGCAACACCGATTTTGAGAATGAACAACTAAACACCTTACACACTGGACCTTTTAAATCAGAATTGTTCAAATCCAAACGATGCCCGACCCTACTAGACACTGAGGAAGAGCTCTCGACTGTTGCTGACTGCACGGAGGTTGGCAAAGCTGGAAAAAGACCTGGGACGGAGCAGTCTACTTACAGCACAGCCAGCACGCCGAGGGAGTGCTCCTGGATGTCCAGGGCCCCCAGCACCGTGTCCAGGTGGGACAGATTTTTGGCCAGCAGCTCTCCACTCTTGTTGATCAACTCACACAGCTGAGTCATCTGGCCTGAGGGGTGGGGGGAGAGAACAGAGAGAAATTAAACCATGTTGGACCTTCTTGCATGTCCTTTAGATCTTTGGAAGAACACAATTCTCATATCTAAGAGAGTTTACATTGCAATGCTAGATGCAGATTTTTTTTTTTTACTGGCAGGCCCGCTGTTTTGTAATTAAATTAGGCCAGAGATCTTCAACAGGGGGTCCGTGACCCCTAGGGGGTCCCTCAGAGTACCAAATTAGGTTAAAAAAAATACTTTTAAAAAAAAAAAATATGTCTGAAAATAAACATTAATAGCAAAGATAAATTGGCCTATTTGTAAATGTTTTTATTTACACATTGAAAAGATCAGATTACTATAGGTAAAGTTGCCATACAGTTAAGCTCAACCATCTGGGCCCATGATTAATATGCAACTCAAGTATACAATATATTTAGTAGGGGGTCCCTACTCTCTGTCTCTTTTTCAGCTAAAGGGTCCTTGGCATAAAAACCGTTGAAGACCTCTGAATTAGGCTGTTAAACTGGAATTTAATCTCATTAAATGTCAACTTTCAAATGTCTAATTACATGTCGTGGCACACAGATGTAACTGCACTTTAAACTAGAAAAAAAAAAGTATTATAATACATATTTCCCCTATCATTGCAAATGTTGACGTTAAATTAATAAAATCCCCAAAGGATAAGGGGGGCAAGTTTTTCCGCAAGTATTCTGAGGCATTTTCTTAATTTTTTTTTTGTGTGGTCGGATTGATGATATAATTGCATTTTTGTTTAGTTTATGGCTGTCAAGATGCTATTCTTCACAAATGTAGAAAACAACGGTGACTTACAACATTATTTACAACCATCGAGCTGTGGCGGAGTATTTCAATATAAATCGCCCGGTCAAGTGTCCTGTCAAGGCCTTGCAACAGAGGTAATGCAAGCGGGATTGACGGATGACTTTAAACCAATCATATTCGCTAATTCCGTTCGCCAACCAATCATGTGTGCCCAGGGCGGGACTACCGGTAGGTAGTCATCAGAAATTATTTTCTAGATCAAAAACAAAAAGTATGATTTTGACATTTAGCATGAGGAACCACCCAGTTCGCGGTTATCATAGGCGTCCCTTTGTACTAACGAATCTTCTGGTGATACTTTACACAACTCTCACAGCCAGAGAAAGTCATTTTTTACGGTGTGTTTACATGATAAAGCAAAAAGAGGGCTCTAACCAGTTTGGCTGCCTAGCTATCGGCACGGCATTGGATAGCATATGCTAGCTAACTAGCTAATACTTCCGACTCTAATGACTTTAGCAACCCTACCTTGAGCGGAGAGCTGCCGCACATTGTTCACAAACTGCTCCAATGCTGAAGCCATTATTTCCTGGGTCCAAAGTGGAGGTAATGTGCACTGTTTTTCATTCAAACGTCAGAAACAACTCCGTACGGACTAAGACAGGGGGCCACACAGCCGCCACAGAGGTGAAGCTATCGCGAGATCACACAACAGACTGCAACGAGATTTACGAACCGACCATTGGATTCTTAAAGGGCCAGACACACGATTATATTTCATAATTGTCACAATTTCCGGTTGTACCGGTATATTATATCAGAGCCTGTCTATGGAGAGCCTGTTCACTCCCTATCTCACTCCCTATTAGCCCCATTGTACCAACCCGGAATTTTCCCGAGAGTGGAAGTTCTCCCCTTATTAGACATTCTCTGATTATATATAGAACATATATATATATTTTTAGGAATTTATTGTGTGTCACTTATTGTGCTTATCTTGCAAATTAAGGGACCTCCGTTTATTTAAGACTGCAGCTCCAGTTCTCCCTTTTAATAAAAAACAAAACACAGGAACTGACGTAAAATTGACCGGGTTTTCAGCAAAGATGTTATAAGCTGTAAGAGCACCTCTCTAACTGATTTTAAGGATCCACTGAACATAGACTGGACATCAAAGTATATTTTACTTCTAAAAAGATACTAGTACTATTGTAAATTATCTTGACTGGGACTGTTGTACTTCTTTTTTTTTGCAGATGAAATACATAAAGTAGGCCTATGGAATTGTTACTCTGAGAATAGCTCATTTAAATTAGAGCTATAATAAGCATTGAAGGCACACTTATTCATTTGTGGCTTAAGACTTGCCATTTATTCACTTACACTTTCCATATGGAAGCCTATTAGGTTCATCACCTTCATAAACTTGATTTTAATTTGGTTATCTTTGGTAAAACTTACTGCATACTTAATACTGATATTTTATTTTGTTTTATTGCTGTACTACCATTATGTCTTTTGTAGTGTTCTGAAGTCTGTGAGTTTTGAATGGTGGCACATGTCTAAAATGTGTTTACAATTATTGAAGATAAGCAAAGGGAAAAAAAATACCACAACTCAAATATAGAAAAGTAAGCATTTACTTTGGCAAAATTTCAAATGTCATGCATTTTATGTACAGCTGATGGATCCCCGAAAGCGTCACTGTAGACTGCAGAGCAAACAATTGTTGCATCTTGAGTAAATCCAGCAGTCCAATCAATAATTTTTCTTTTTAGAAATGCAGAAATATTGCTTTATCCGCTCAGAATTAGATATTAGCCTACTGTCACATTTAGGCAGAGGTAGCGTACCTATAATAATAATAATAATAATAATAATAATAATAATAGTGGGGGTGGTAAAATGTTTTCTTTCTTACAAATTTGCAAAATTGTATAACTGCAAATTGCCTATACATTGCTGTCACACAAAATAACGGAGGAGTGAGCCATCGCGTTCATCTAAAATATCTTTGCTGCAAGCAGGACTTTTGTACAGTTTGTTCTCACTGCCGAGCTTTTCTCTCCATGGTGCCTCAATATCAGTAACTCGTTTCTGCTCAGGTAGCACCAGCAGCCACATGTTTCAGATTCTGTGGCTTTGAGAAAAGGCTATGGATAGCCGCCCGAGCAGTTAATACACACAGACAAACGATGCTAACAGCTCACATTACACTGTGGCCAAAGGCATGTCACATTTGACCTGCCCGTTGCTGTGCGGCTAGCCTGCCAGCTGAAGTTAGCTAGCTATAGCTACCGAGCGTTAGCTAGCTCAAATGCAGTTGACTAGGAGAGAGATATAATGCCCATAATGATAAAGTTACACTGGCAGTGAAGCAAAAACTTAACGAAAAGGCAAAGAACACAAAAATGCTAAGTGCCGAAAACGACAAGGTTTAACTGCCACAGCGTTTGGAAAACTTATCGACTGTTTCCATCGTCGTTTGGACAGAGTTAACGGCAGTGACAGCTGTCGGGAACGTTACTGCAGTAGCTAGCAGCCGGTCAGGTCAACAGTCAACAATGCTATTACTGTCCAGTTCTACACGCCTACTCGGAAGAGGGAAAACTTTGCTCCGTGATCCGTTTAAGAGGATTTGCGTAGACATGTCGTCCTCCTCTCCTTCGGGTAAGAGACTGCGGGTTCTGGTTGACATGGACGGGGTCTTGGCCGACTTCGAGGGGGGTTTCTTAAAGAAGTACCGGGCCCGATACCCGGAAGATCCCCACATCACCCTGGACGATAGGAGAGGGTTTTGGGTGTCAACGCAGTACGGGCAGCTGAGGAGTGACCTGTGTGTAAGTGACTGAGTGACATGCATACATGTGCTATGTTAATAATGTTATAGGAATTCACATTTACAGTCCGACACAGAGCCTTGAGGCCTTGAGCTGGTTCCCCCAGGTCCCCCAGTAAAAAAAAAAGTGACATTTTAAACATAATTTAATTGTTTTTATTCACAGACCGTATCAGTGTGTCAGAATGACAGGTGTCCAAGGTCTCACTCTCACTTGTAGAGCTTGCGGTTGAAGCGTATTACCCAGCATGCAGTGCATCCCCTCCAATGTAGGCTATGCAATTGGACAGTGCTGACCAGTTGAACTACAATTTGACATTTTTGTTTATGAATTTCATTCAATATCTGAGTGGACAGATGCTGTAGCTAAAAGTAGCCAGTATCTTAAAGGTGCCACATGTATTTCATGACTTTGTGGTATTAGGCTCGTTCGAGATGAGCCAGGTCTGCGCAGAATCGATCACCGGCTATCGCCGCCCAATGCATGCCGGTTAGCTGATCAAACAGCTGATTGGTTCAGAATCGACTCAACATGATGACGTTTGATATAAACGTTCTATGGATTTTTGAATCGGAGGGATTTTAACTGCGATTTGTCTGATTTTTAAAAGCTTATTCTGTACAGAACACATGTTGTGTGGCTGATAGTTACGTTTAGAAGTCAGAGAGACTAAATCTGTTCAGATTACGGATCATCTACAGTCTGTTGGTAATTTAAAATCAGCACCAGATCGCATGTAGAGCATTCTGACAGCTACTCTGTCATAATGAAATCAACTGGAGACTGTGTAGGAGCTGGTATATGGATCTGATAACATTTTATTAAATCGGAATCGGACCACAGTGTTTGTGTCACTTCCTGTTCAGCCTGAATGCTGCTGGAATCGGCTGGAAAACTGCCCGACTTGAGAGCGGACTTTTGTCACCCCCCCCGGAGAGCCGCCTGCTCTCGTCTACTTTACAGGCGAGGCGCAGTTCATCTCGAACGAGCCTAATGTCTGAAGTTCTACCATGGACTCTGTAACATTTTTTTGTGGAAGAAATGCCTTGGCTACCTTGTTTCAAGCCATTCTAGCGTGGTATAGAAAGCCTACAGGAAGGCTCAGCTCGATTTCTGCCAGTTCTCATTAAAATTCAACAAGCTAAGCTGTTTGAATCTGATTGGCTAACAGCTAGCCAATGAGAGCCTGCCTGTCAGAATCCTTTACCCAGCCCAACTGGGCAAGCTAATAAATAGTAATGAGCTCAGGCAACATGATGTCAGACTGACCAGCTTTTGTAACTGGCCTGATTTCTCTGCTTATTTCTTTACAGTGGCTAGAGCTGACCGAGGAGGTAGCAGTTCATTTTCACATTCACAACATAACACAAACACATATGGACCGAACAGATTTCAAAAAATGCAAGTAAAAACGATTTAGTATGGCAGGGCACCTTTAAATGATAAAATGCATAAGGAGTCTTGAAGACATTTGTATATCCTATACAATAAATAAACTACTGCCATACTGAACCATTACACTTTTACATAGTTGTCTGTATTGGTTTGAGTCCAGTGAGCCAAATGCATATCTATTTTGTGACTTCAATGTGCGAATGTCACATTCATATTCACAGTTATTTCTGTTGAAAATATGTATTTACTCAAAGACTTTGGAGGTAGAATACTAAACCAATACATCCACAACAGACTATTTCAGGCTTTCCTTTTAAGAAAGTATATTTTACGCTAGAGCTGGGCAAAATATCGATATTATATCGATATTGTTATATGAGACTAGATATCGTCTTAGATTTTGGATATCGTAATATGACATAAGTGTTTGTCTTTTCTTGTTTGTTTTTTTTAAAGATTATTTTTGGGCATTTTAGGCCTTTTATTTGACAGGACAGCTGAAGACATGAAGGGGGAGCGAGAGAGGGAATGACATGTGATGTCATTTTCTGAACTTAACCAGACTGTTGTAACTGTTGTATTATTTGCCTTTACCCACTTAGTCATTATATCCACATTACTGATAGTTATTTATCAAAAATCTCATTGGGTAAATATTTAGTGAAAGCACCAATTAGTCAACACTACAATATCGTTGCGGTATCGATATCGAAGTATTTGCTCTAAAAATATCGTGCGATTTGATTTTTTTCTCCATATCACCCTAGCCCTATTTTACACTAGTACGTCTGTCCTAATTTGTGTTATATCACGCAAATAAAACTCATGTCTCAAAAGTAAGTAAGTAAAATAAAATAAGAACTTAGACCACAAATGTGTTTTTCTCAGTTCCTGCCTTGTCGTAATTGAAACTTTCAAGAACGCTGTACAGTACCGTCAACACTTTATCACTGTACGCTGATATAAAGCTGTATGTGTGTGTGTGTGTATGTGTGTGTGTATGTGTGTGTGTGTGTGTGTGTGTGTGTGTGTGTGTGTGTGTGTGTGTGTGTGTGTGTGTGTGTGTGTGTGTGTGTTTTTATTACTCCAGAACAAAGCCATCAGTATCTGGGAGTCCAAAGACTTCTTCATAGAACTGGAGCCGCTGCCGGGAGGAGTGGAGGCGGTCAAGGAGATGGCCAAGATGGATAAGTAGGTCTTGAAGATGCAGTTCACTCATCTAATCTGTAAACTGACTGGGATGCTGCTGATCTAATAGTAAAATGTCGATATGGACAGGTTTTAGTCCGAGCGACATAATGCCGACATATGCGCGCACTACGCGGAAAACCAACCAGAGTATCTGAGATGATCACGAGGAGTTGATTTTGTGCTTTAAACTGCACAAAACTCCAAAGTAAAGGGTGTGGGAAAAAAAGAGCGATTTTTGGTAAGAGCCCTAGACAAAAACACTGTTTGAGTCAAGACAGTTCACACCAGAAATAAATATTGCAAACGTCTGTTAGACTCTATGATCAGTGCTTTGGTGTAGTTATATCTGTTGGCCACTAGATGGCCCTCTAAGATGACAAATGGAACACAGCAGCAGCACTCCGGTCCAACAGTGACGAGTGTTTATTCCACCAATGAACTCAGCCAGCTGATTTCACTGATTTCACTAATTAGTAGTGAAATCAGCTGGCTGAGTTCATTGGTGGAATAAACACATTGCAGGACTTTTACTTTCTGGACCTGGAATTGACACCTCTGGCCGCGAATGGCACGGCGAAATGGGATTCAACGATTAAACTAGCAGCACTATCGCGAGTGCAACAGCTGAACTTATCCTCAACAGGATTGTAACTAACAAATGTACATCACCGTACGAACATGCATCCGTGAATAAAGTATTAAAGGAGAACTCCGGGCAATTTTTACGTTAATCTTGATCGCTATACCTATAGGAGTACTGTCGATAGCAAAAAAAAAAACAAGCCGAATTGGTGGTAGCAACCACGGAGCTGCTGCAGCTAATGCCCAGAGCTCCCACTTTGCTAACCCTTGTGTGGTCCTTCGGGTCCTTGTGACCCAAAGGACAAAACAAGGGTTAATACAGCACCTTAGTGCCTGTTTGTACAACATTTTGGCCAGCTTAAACTGTGTTTAAATGTGCTCTAGAAACAAACTTTCTTACTTACTTTACAAGAGACAGGGTTTAGAGAGCAATTCTCAACAAAATAAACGGAAGTACATAACCCTTGTGTTGTCCTTTGGGTCCCGGTGACCCGAAGGACAACACAAGGGCTAAAACGGCAGTTATGGGGGAATAAGATAAAGGCTGTGTCTCAAACCGCCTACTTGCACACTTCAAACACTTAGTTTTAAGTATATAGTGGAGATAACGCAAAAAGTGCACTGAAAGTACCCGGATGTCCCCCTAAAAACGATCAAAAAGTTCAGTGTGGAACGATGGCGCACTAAACGGGCGCCATCTTGACTACGCAGCGGAAAGGGGAGGGACCAGGGGACGCCGACCGGCAGCTGATTGGACGAACGCGTCACACGGGTCTGGCTACTCGCGGATTTCACAACAGCGCATAATGGCGTCTCGTTCAGAATACGATCTCGTATTTTACGAAAATAGTTCACCGAAACGTGTTTCTGAAAACATTTTAAGCGAGAAGTAGGCCGTGCAGTTGCTGACTCTGTCTTCATTTCAGATCAACAAAGGTCAGTTTAAGAGATTTTCGTCCGATTTTCAGAGGCGGCGGGGGGCGAGCCGACGGCTCGTCATTTCCGGTAAGCGTTTTAACGTAAGTGTTCCGTTTGGGACAACACTAACCATCCAAAGTGGGCACTACGGCAGGAAGTGGTCAGTGCACATTAGCAGTATACTGACAGAAGTGTGCGGTTTGAGACACAGCCAAGAGTGCCTTTGTGCGTCTTAACAGACACTAAAGCTCTGTGTTGCTAGCACCGATTCTGTTCGTTTTGTTTTTTTTTTGTTTTGTTTTTTTTTTTGCTATCGACAGTACTCACATACTTTATAGCTTTATATCAAGAGTTACGTAAAAATTGCCCGGAGTTCTCCTTTTTAAATATTGTTTCTGAATGATATATTTTTTTTTTCGATGCACACGATGAGGCACTTCTTTACTTGGGATGCACCGATTTGGAATTCATGGCTTGGGTTGCAGCGTAAGTTGCTGATATCAAGTCACTGACGGAGAGGTGTGGTGCCAACGTTGTGTTGCTGTTTCCGCTTTTGGCGCTCTTCCGTATTCCGTGACTTCTTTGATTCATTTGAGTGTAGGCTGCGATTGCCATTTCCCATAGCATTCGCTGAAGCGCACGCCACAGCGGATTGACGTCTAAAAATAGCCGGCGTAGTTATGACATTGTATGCTTACATTTCCTGGTGGAACTGAATGTCTTAATTGAACCACCATTGCCTGATTTTTTTTTTCTTATCAGGGAAATCTGTTACATGGTGTGTCACATATTCTTCACTTTGTTTTCCTACCAGGGATGGTCCACTGCCTGTCTCCAGATTAGCTCTTGCTCCCAGTTGTAAATAGCCAGTGTGTCTGTCAGGTACAAGCAGCCGGTATATGAAAATGTTTGTATGTTATTTTATTTTTGGTCCTGTTGTTTCCCTTTTGCTTTCTGCAGCACAGATGTCTTTATCTGCACCAGCCCCATACAGCATTACAACCACTGCCCGTATGAGAAGGTAAGACCTCTGCCAATTAACAACATAATAACCACTCTGGTCCCTTTGGAGACCACTTCTGGGTTTCCTTTTTCTAATTACAGTAGATCTAATTGTGTGTGTGTGTGTGTGTGTGTGTGTGTGTGTGTGTGTGTGTGTGTGTGTGTGTGTGTGTGTGTGTGTGTGTGTGTGTGTGTGTGTGTGTGTGTGTGTGTGTGTGTGTGTGTGTGTGTGTGTGTGTGTGTGTGTGTGTGTGTGTGTGTGTGCCCCAGTATGCCTGGGTAGAGAAGCATTTTGGCCATGACTTTCTGGAGCGGGTAATCCTGACCAGGGACAAGACAGTAATTACCGGAGACCTCCTGATAGACGACAAGCCAGACATTCTAGGTAAGGACTGTTTGTGTGTGCGTGCTTCGCGCGCGCGTGTGTGTGTGTGTGTGTGCGTGCGCACGCACGCAATGAGTGATCATTTGTTAAGCTCCACCCCTCTGGCACGTCGTCTCTACCAACGGAAATTGGAAACGGCCTAGAAAGTTGTAATCGGTGCATCTCTAATTCTAATAACTAATTCTATGTTTTCTATTTCTTATACTTAATGTATATTTGTTTCTCCTATGTCTACTTAATGTGCATTTGTGTTATTCTGATGTGTGTGATAATTTTTTTCTTTCTTTTGAGCTGCTGTAGCACAATAATTACCCCAGTGTGTAATAAAGTCTGTCTTATCTTAGTGCGTATAAGACAGCTGCCACAGTAGTGGATCTGCTGAGGTGGCCTAAAGCTGTGTTTTTTTTAATTTTTTTTGCCCTCTACACAGTGACATATTATAGTGTTTTTCATTTAAGTAATGTTTGTACCTGACGTGTCTCCCTGACCAGGCGTGGAGCCCAAGCCGACATGGGAGCACATCCTGTTCACCGCCTGCCACAACAAGCACCTTCCCCTCAGCCCCCCGCAGAGACGACTCCTGTCCTGGTCGGACGACTGGAGGGCCGTCCTGGACAGCAAAAGGCAGTGAGGGAACTCCTTCACCCACGAGCCCCGGCGGCCCTGGCTTCCCGGTTAGTGGACGAGTAGGGTTGGGTGATGGGGTCACCGGAGACAACGTCATCACCACACAGGTGGGTGTCGAGGCTCGGAGGGACCGCTGTCTTGCCGAGGCACCGGCAGAATTAATTTCTGAAAGGAAGGAGGGTCAAATTTTAAAAGGGACAGGGGGGAATGATCAGCCACATTCACACAATATTATACAGGTGTGATTATTTTATTTAATTTTTTTTCTTCACTCTGCTGGGTATGGACATTCACGTGTTCAACCACAAGGGGGCACTCTGAGACCGAGTGCGATGGGAACCAGCTTTCCACCTATTTCACTGAAGAAACTGTGACAGCAGGACATAGAATTTCAAATGGATACACGGGGAGTCTAACATGGAACTTGTTGTGAGCTGCTCTGTGTCTGCATGCAATGTTTTTGGGAGATGTATTGTTAGATTTTTATTTTTTTTTCTCTTCCTCATTAAAATCAGAATTTTATTTGGGAGACACTGGGGCTGTTTACCTATGGTCTTGATGATGAATAATTTTATTTCGGTTAACATTGATGAAAGAAACAATTATTTACCACAATTTGCCACCGTATCTACCGAAAAAAGGAATAGGCTGAAAGCCAAGGCTTATTTTTGCCTATCCTATCCCATAATCCCTGTAGAATCACCCAGAAATTCAACACAACTAAATGAAACCAAATACTTAAACCTACATTGTGTCATTTTTTGAGTTGATTCTAAGCAAAAAAAACCTTTGTTCTTTCACAAATATGTGAAAGTAATGCTAGAAAGTAATATTCAGTTGGTTGTCATATATAATTTCACCGCTAGATAGGAGAAATTCTTACACAATGTAGCTTTAAGTACAATCCTATAATAAAAAAAAAAATCATGTTTACATTTTATTCCACTTACTTCTTAACCGTTAATTTATTTCGATTTTAAAAAGTTTTTCAAACTCAACTCAGACGGACACATTTTCAACTCATCATTAAGTCCATTCCATAACGGAACCCCCAAAACTAAAACACATCGATATTTTACATTAGTGCTCACTTTACCACTTTCAAAGATAGAAAACCGTCTTAAATTATAATTACCTTCTCTTAATTTAAAAATTGTTTTAAAAAGACAGGCCATTGTTCACAACTCGAAAAATGATTTCCAAGGTTTTTAAATGTACAAGAGCCGGTGTTCTTAACAAAAGGCGTCTCACTAGTTGACAGTAATGTGTTGATGAGTTAGTGGACAACACACAGGGCACACCACTACACACTGACAATTACAAGAATAAAGTCTCCATGAGTCGGAGGCCCTGGCGAGAAGGTGCAATACGTAAGCATGCTGTAAGAAAGGGACCTGGACCTACAGGCGCCGTAACTGTTATGTCAGGTCATCCTTTAACCCTTGTGTTGTCCTCCCGGGTGAAAACTGAAAACCCTTTTTTTTTTTTTTTGTTCTTTTAAAGGTGCAGTAGGTAAGTCTTATAAAACTAACTTTCTGTCATATTTGCTGAAATTGACCCTATGTTCCAGTAGAACTACATGAACCAGGTCATTAAAAAAAACATAAGAAAAAATCCACAGCTCCCTGTTCAGATGCACCAATCAGGGCCAGGGAGGGTGTCTAACTGCGTGTCAATCACTGCTCATGCACACGCATTCATTCTCGCTTGTGGGGGGAGGGGCTTAGGAGACCGTTTGGCCTCTAGCAGGAAGGGGGGAGGGACTGAGAAGTTGTCGATGTTCAAATTTTTTGGCTAAGTCCTGGATCTTCACAATCCTACCTACAGCACCTTTTAATATTTTTTTCTTGCTTTATTCAACCTTTTCCTACGCTTTTCCCCCAGCTACCGCCAGTATGTACACCCCTTAAACCAACTTATTACAGTTTTACAATTATTTTTTTCAAAATCCATGGTCAATAAACCTCATTTATAGGATTTTATACCTCATTTTTGAGTTAAAAAGTAGAAATTATGAAATATTTTGACAATTAAGTTAAAATCCGAGGAAGACTTTTTTACATTACATTAGATTACATGTCATTTAGCTGATGCTTTTATCCAAAGCGACTTCCAATTAAGTGCTTTCAACCCTGAAGGTGCAAACTCCAGACAACAAGTAGTAAGAGCAAGTGCATTAGCTTTAAATAAGCAAAACTACAAAGAGCCATATGAAAGTGCAGCTTCAAGAAATATATTTACTTTTTTTTTTTTTTTTTATGTTTACAGTATCCGATGTGTAGTCGGAAGAGATGTGTTTTTAGCCTTCGGCGGAAGATGCGTAGGCTTTCTGATGTCAATAGGGAGCTCATTCCACCTCCACTTTTGTCAGAGTTTAGTCAGGAAATGGTTTTTAAAGTGCCCATATTATGAAAAGAAATCACTTTTTCTGGGATTTGGGGTGTTATTTTGTGTCTCTGGTGCTTCCAGACGCACACAAACTTGGAAAAAAAAAACATCCATGCTGTTTTGTATGAGATCCAGTTCCTGAATGTGTCCTGCCTTCAGTGTCAGGGTGAGCTGTTCAAAATCTGTAGCACGCTAGAACTAGCATGCTAGCTCGTTCTGAATGGCAAAACACTGCTACAACACACACTAGTTCACCATCATCTACAAAAGAACTACTTCCATGTCCCTGTTCTGCAGCTATTCCACGCAAAGTTGGAAGTGCGCCCTCGTTTAGAAGAAGTCTCCCGGCTAGTCCTGCAGTTGGAGAAACAAGCGGCTAGCTGATGTGATCTTACCTAGCTACTGCGCATGTGCGCCTCCCAACAAAGATGGAACAGAAGTGAGATGCCTCACTCTGTAGCTAAAACAGAGCTCAACACACAGGGTGAAAAGAGGAGCTGCAGCAATGTGCAGTACAACAAAAACAGGGTGTTTTTTGAAAATGAAACCATGTAAACCTATTCTGGTACAACCTCTATATACAATTATGAACCTGAAAATTAGCATAATATGGCCACTTTAAACCATTTAAACCGTTTTCTTTTTTTTTTTTCTTCTTCCAAATGCTGTAAAATATAACCATCGGAATTCAATGATGTTGCGAAGAATGTTGCATTGTTTTTTTGGGGGCAATTTGGTTAAAAGAAATCAATATTTTTTTTGTGTTGAAACTTTGAAAATCGGGTCAAGTTTGAACCCCAAGGACAACAGGAGGGTTAAGATGTACTTTTTGAAGGAGTACTGCAACGTGACTTTGGATCACCACTGTCGCAATGTAAAGCCGATATACACGCACACGCACAAAGCTATCTCTTAAGGTCGCTAAAGAGCAGACATGGTGCTTAACTCTTTTTTTAGTTTTTAGTTTTTGATTTTTACATATTTCATCTTTTTTACAATGAATCTATGCATCTTAACTGATACACCGATAGGGAAAACATAGAACTGCACACATACATGATACGTTGCCAAAACCATCCACCAGTGTTGGAAATAGATTAAAATAACAGTCACTGAAAGCTTCAAATATTAAAGGGAGTAGTTTTTATTGGGGGTTAGGCAAGAATTTTTGTTTTTTTTGTTTTTTTAAATGAATGTAAGACTTAATTTCTCGATGTCAGAATGAACTTCAACTCTAAATGAGGGATGAATTAATCGTGTTTTTACGTGCTCTACTTACACACATGTCTGTAAACTTTGAACTTTGTTTTGAACACACCATATTTTATGAATTTCTGGATCAAGCTCTTTTTTAGGGCTTTTTTTTTGTGTGTGTCTATTATTAATCCACAAGAAAGTTGTCCTCGATTAACCAAAAGCCAATATAGTAGCATCTGTTTTAAGACAAACAATTCACCACATTTGTATTAAGTAGTGCTCATGATCTACGCCAGTTAATATTAGATCTGTGTCACAAATTCACTTATACCTGTTCTTAGGCCTCCTGCACACTGGCTGCGTGGCGTGAGCGTGGCGTTTCTGTTGCGTGTCAGTTGCGTGGGCGGCTGCATGGCGTTTTCTACGTCTTTGCACACCAGAAACGTGTCTGACGCGGCGCTGTCTGTACACATGTATGTTTCCCATTGACGAAATGAAATAATAGATTACAGCAAAGACAACATCGGCAGTATTGGCGGCAAAATAGGCTGCAGAATATTTCATTCTGTGTTGACAGGTGCAATATTTGAAAATCAATAATTATTTCTTGTTGTTTTTTTTTATTACATTTATATCTGCATTTATGTCAAAACCTAGAGACTTTCAAACATCAACCTGTCATTTATTAATATGTATTTATGTCAAAACGACATATAAACATCTTTTTTTTTTTGGGTTAATGAAACGGAATACCTCCACAACACGATAGAAGCTATCTGTATTTATTTTAGCATGTCATTTGTACTGTGTGTATATATATAAAAATAGAAATACATTTTGACTGAAAATAGTACATACACGATATCCATATTTTGTGTCACTGAGTCACATGAGCCACAAAACTGCATTTTGTCTAAAGAACCTATTCTGTTTGAAAAAAAATTGCATTGTTATTCACGGTCATTTAAGACATACTGTAAGTACGTTTGAATCCACTTTGGCTATTTTTGGCAGGTCCAGTTCCCGAAATGTGCTTTATAAGACCAGAAGTGGTGGATGCTGAACATGTGTTATGTACTTAGTGCTGTGTTAATGTGCCTAGTCTAAAAATATTTATTTCTGTCCATGAGTTGTTTGTTTTTATTTCACCAAAAAAAAAAAAAAAAAATCTATGGGATGACCAAGGTGATTTTAATATGGTCCTCTTTTTTTTTTTTTTTTTTTTTTTTTTTGGGTGCAATTAAAGGTACATTTTCATTTTCTTTGTGTGTAGTTTTTTTTTTGTATACACTGTCTTTTGGCAAAAGTTGGAAACTCCAATATCCTGAGTTGACCCTCTGGCAGTATGGGACATTTTGACTAAACACAAAGAGCTCTTTGTTGCTCTTTGTTGTTATGTCCTCTCTCTCTGCTGATCATATCAGTTAAGAACACACAAAAAAACCCCAAAAAAACAGCAGAATTTTTAGTTTAGGAACATTAGTCTAGACTGCAATTTGCCCTTAGTTCCTTTTGTAATTATCAGAGTAGACGCATGGAAAACTGCTCACTATCAACTGTCCCCATCTGCCTCTTTATGCCCATTCATCCTTGCATTTCGGTCGTGAATATCCTACACACAGTAATGTGTATTACTATTCAGGGTCAGGGTCACGATTTCTGACCAACTTCACACAAAAAAACCCATCTCTCAGTTATTATTTACATGCATCCCTGTAGCTCTCTCATGTTTTCTGTGTGTGTGTGCGTGTGCGCGCAAAAGACTTGAACCCAGGAAATGCTTGTTCCTCAGGAGTGTTTTAACCCAAACCACGATCTTTTTCCTAAACTTAGACGATGTGGCGCCTAAACGTAACCGTTGTTCCCGCGTAACGCTCACGTTTTGTCCCTAAACGCAAACGCAGTGCCCGCCGAAAGGACCGGCAGCTCGCAGTGCCCTGTACCCGGCTCAAAGACACCTATTCCCGGGTTAACTGAACCACCAACTACCGCTGATACGACGGAGCACCATGCTTAGCACCGTAGCCGGCATCGCAAGAGCTCTGTAGCGGCTTAAAACAACTAGTGACTGCCGCAGCTCTTAGCCGGTCACTGTAGCCGGCGTCACGTGACCAGCCGGGCGGTCGCCAGGTTTCATAGGATATCATACTAATGTATGGTGTGCATATATTTCCGTACTATATCATACTGACCTGTTCATGAGAACGCATGGAACCCCAACATAACCTTCTGACTGTACGTGTCAGTGGTGTAGAGCAGCTGGTGGAGCCAATTGTGTGCAGTCATCCTCCGTAGTGTGAACTGGACAGGTTGGCAGAGAGACAGAGAGAAGTTGGATAATTACGCAGCATCGGGTCAGATCTTTACCTCAGCATGTAGCAGAGTTCTGCTGTGCCGCTCAGTTGAGCTCCGTCTCCTGGGTGTTTTTGTTCTTGAATGGAACAAAACCTTGCCAGCATGGCATTCATACATTTATTCTACATTAGCCTTTGCGTGGCTCTGAGGAGCTGGAGTCTATCCCAGCATGCATTACTAAAGGGCAGAGAAACGCTCTGAATGGTTTCTGAACAGGTTGACCGAACACTACGAGACAAAGATGAATAAAGGCAGTTTATTTTATGTTTTTCATGCCGAGGAACTTGTGTTGCCATTAAAGCCTGATGAGATGTTCGATTTAGTTAAAATAAGACTCCTTTATTGTCATTACATTATATATATTTTTTATATATATAAAATATATTATATTATATTATGCATACAAGATTGCATAATATAATATAAGATTCAGGTGCACTGCCTGAGACAGTGATAAAAAATACCTAACAAACATCTCACATTCAACATGGCTTTATGACTTTGCGTAAACATACATGCCACTTTCCTAAAGCCAAATGGCGTGTTATCCGTACGCATTTTGAGCTATCCACGCGTTGCCACGTGGCGTGTTATCGCGAGAACGTGCCGTACTATCGCGAGAACGTCTTAAAAAAAGGCTTAAGGAAGGCTTTAAAAAAAAAAAAAAAAAAAAAATTTGAAAACCGCCACACGCGGGACACGAGCCTAGCTCTCCTGGGTGAAAGTCCTATGTTTTACCCATCCACCACCCCAACCAACCTCCTTTCCTACTACTCTCTACGGCAAAAATTCACACGTAATGTAGGTCAATGGCGGCCGAACGGCGTTGATAAACACGCTAAAAGCCGATTATGCGTCTTGATAACACGCCAAAACGGCATACGACTTGGCGTGTCATACACACGCCACTTCATGAGATCAGTCTGCTGTGTAGGGATCTTCAGCTAGGGAGTTAAACAGGCAAATCCTTCATTTGTTGTGACTTCTGAACTGCTTTTGGTATTGTATTAAACATGTAAACATGCTATATCTGACTAGCAGAGGCTGTACTGTATGTTGAGTTAAATACATCTATTCATTTCCTTTATTAACATTAACAGCAATATAAATAGCAGAATATGCAAGGGAGGCCAAACACCTAAGAGGCTTATCAAAGGTCTCCCTAAGTTTTGATTAAAAAAAACAACTAAAATAAACTTTTCCGAAATAGAATTTTGATGGATGCAGCTTATCGCAAAGCCTTGTTTTTGTAGAGTTTTTCCTATCGTAACTGGGACATTTAATTTATTAAATTTTTTCCACATTCTGCATTTGTGGAAACGAATGTTTACGAAACATAATAGGGTCAAAATGCTAGTGAAATCTGTTTGGCAGTCGACCAGAAATATCCTTTGGCCAGCTTTTCTCAGCCTTCAAACTTAATGGCTGTTTGTTTGGCTCAGCTATTGAGCAGATGAGCAGAACTTGTGATGACTGCTCAGTCTGAACGTTTCCAGTCCGTCCGTCCCTCTGTCTGGGGACGTCAACGTGCAAGCGCCACTCAAACCAGGAACTTCGAACTGGAAGTCCAATGCCAACATTCAGTGGCCAGTTTCAGACACGATGTGCCCTACGTGTCGTAAGGCATCACACACCTGCAATTATCGCTCAGATATTTATTAAAGCACAACTCTCGCTAGGGTGTTTTTGTGAATGTACCCGAGTCAAACTTTCGTTTAAAAACTTTCGTTTAGGACGGAAGCGCCACTTTTAAGATTGACCGTATTCTTGTTTTTCGGTCAAATGGCCTTTTGAATGGGAGCGCTAGGGGCACTTCTATGATCACATCAAAATCAACTATTTTTAAAACACTAAGAAGGCTCGCGAGGCACAATGTGAGACTTTGCTCCAAATATCACCAGGGGCTCCACACCTTAACGAAAGCATTGAGAACATTGGTTGTGTACGCAAAAACCAACTGCTAAAGTGAGTCATTCAAAACCTTTCTTTTTCCTAAACTCTGTGAACACAACCAATGTTCTGAACGCTCAAGTTCATGTGTAGAGCCCCTGGTGATACTTGGAGCAAAGTTTCAGTTTTCTTCAGTGTTTGTAGTGTTTTAAAAATAGGTAAACTAGGTCATTATCTTCACTCGAGTTTCTGCGCGAAAAAGTCACCGGACGCCACAATCTTCTGAACATAGCCATGCCGAGAAATCCACAGAGAGAGCTGTGTGGAGCTGATGGTCTTAATTAGCTTTGTAGCAACTCATTTGGCAACGGCTTGAATGTAACGAACGTTCATTAATATCAGAAAGTTGCGCACTATAGCTTTAATACTGACATATGATATCTGAAGCTATTTTCATTCCAACAAGCAGACTCAGGCCTGCGCACATTTCCAGCACATGTATTACATATTTGTCCAGAATGAGGACTGTGGATTTTGACCGTATTACTTGCATTGGAAGCATGTTGACAAAGGATCTCTAAAGCCCTGATGCACCGAGCCGATAATCGTCTGTCGGACAGTCTGGCGAGGTCGGTGACTCGAGTCTGTCCGGTGTGTTCCGTGCCGTCGTCAGTCGGAGGAGGCCTTCGTTTTGAATCGGAAGGCGGGCAGTCGGACTCAATGACCAATCGGATTGGTGGAGTGCTTACCCGGAAATGACGAGCGGGATGAGCCAGACCCACGTGATGCATTCGTTCAATCAGCTGCCGGTTTTCATTTTTTGGGTCGACAATACAGATTAGCGCCGCCTGCTGTTATGGAGACGTATTACGTCTCACGCACGCGCAGAACGTACGCTCAAGTCGGGGTCGCTTCGGTGTGTTCCGAGGCACTTTTTTTTACCAACTCGGGGAGGCAGTCAGTCCAACTGCCTTTTCTGCCGATGGTCGGCCGTCGGGTTGGTCTGTCAGAGCCTTTAATGGCCAGTAAGAGCAGGAGGAATGCTCAATGCTTACTCGATGCTAAATGCTCAATGCTTACTGGCCATTAAAGGCTCTGTAAGCCTTACAGTGACCAAGAGCTGTATATAGGCGTGAGTATTGTTTTAAGACAGAAATGTCTGCATTCAATTATTTGGCATCAATGTTCAAAACACACCTATAGCCTTTGTACTCTGAAATGTTAATTAACGAGTGTGTGCTTCCTCTGCCGTAATCGCACCAGAAAAGCGTCATGTAACATCACAGTCAACAATACAGAACCTCACTGAAATAGGACGCACGGCTGGGGAATTGGCCAGGGTTTGGTTTCCTTTAGTTCTTATTTTTGTATTGAACACTTTCCAAGCGGTACAGTAGATTCACATGGAACTAAACTAGCACACGTGCTGATGTAATGACATTACCTCACACAAATTGTGGCCTCAGAGAGCACAGAGCTCTGATAAAATACTATCGACTTGTCTCTTGATGGCAAAACATTGTGTCGTGCTGTTTGATTTAAGAGGGTTGTAATAAAAAAAAAAAAACAGATCCCTTCTGTAACTCCCCTTGACCCTTTTTTTTTTTTTTTTTTTTTTTTTCTCGAGTTCCAGGAAAATTGTCTGGCACTTTAGCCCTGACTACTGTTGTTTTGGCAAGACTTAAGCAACTTCAGTTTTTAAAGGCCAAATGTGTGTTCAGGCTGAAGTTACCAATCGCAGCTGTTCCAACAATCTTAAATTCTGTTTTATTCTTGTCCGGCATCCAGCATGATGCAACACTACAAACGCTGTACTACAATAACCATTAGAATAATAAACAGATACAGAGAAATTCAAGTTCTATTGCAGCTTTTAAAGCAGTACTAATTGACTTCTTGGGGGCAACAGAAAACCCTAAAAATAGTATTGAACAAATGATACATGTGTGTACATGTATCATTTATCTTACATCTTATGTAGTTAATTTCACAAATGTATTAGCAAACCATTGCATGTTTAGTAGGGCTGTCCTTAAAGAAATTCCACTTTGTCGACTTAACGCTCATACGATTTTCACGACTAATCGATAAGTTGGATATATAATCGACAGATCTGTAAAGTTTCTTCACAAAGAATCATGCTAAAAGCCTTGTGTTTAACAGATATGTGCTCATAAGATTTTTGGAAATAAGACCTTCAGCATGAAAAAAGCATAAAAAATGACTACTCAACTAAAGAAATCTTAAGTCTACTAAGATCAAAATGACCGATTAGTCAACTAATCGACTAAGAGGGGGCAGCTCTGATATTTACTAATCTTTATAAACTGATAATCTGAATATGAATGCAGACCGTAGGCAACGGGGCAAGATTTTGGTATTAAAGCCTTCAGTTTTGTTTTTTTTGCAGTATTGACCAATCACATTTGAGCGGGCTTTGGTTGCATTCTGGGGAAACCGTCCGTGTGGCGAGCAAAAGAACGCATTGGCCAAAAGGCAATCTTGGATCCTATTGGCTATTGCCTGATGAAGAACTTTTTTTTTTTTTTTTTTTTTATCTGTTTATAGAGATATATTCTCTCAACTCCAACTTCATTATTGCTTCTCAAATTACTAATTGGACCCAGCACACAGAAGAGGAAGTCTTGGGCCGGATTTCCGCTGGCTACACCGGAACCCCAGCAATATCGCCTTGTTCGCACATCCAGCTGACATGGAAAAACACTAGGAGACATTTAGGGATGTGTCTAATATTCACACCTCTTTTAGCTCTTCTTTGCTCTCCACCAGCTTTTGACATAAACATCTGTCTCTTTAGCCGCCAGAAGCTCCACTATGTTCACATCATTTTGGTACGGTGTGTCAAGTGTCAAGCTAAATCCTTGAAACCTAGACACAAAGTTCCAGTTAATCAAGAACAAAATAGCAGCAGACACATTTGGTTGCTTATCCGGAGTAGATCTGATTCAAGATCTGCAGACAGCCTTGGAATAAAGAATACAGCCTTGAACTGCAAGTGCATTGTACAAGGGCTTGTCCTCATTGGGAAAATGCATCAGTGTCCCAGGAAAGGAAATCCCAACAGAGCAATAAAACTGCGTCTGAGCAAGAATATCTCTTTAAGATTAAAACAGAGATCTTATGGGAGTGTACTCATATTGAACATACTTAGGAAATAGTCTGCGCAATACTGTTTTGTATTGGAGTTGTGGGGATATATTGTACACAATGTCCTTACACTGGAAAGAGGGGACCGTGAGTCAGCATAATGTTCAGATTAGACTCAAGGTTACGTTTAACCACGTGCTGCTGATGTTGAAGTTTAATAATTATGGACCGACAAATTCCGTGGAAGCTTCCCTGGTTATGTTTTGTGGAACATGTACCAATGATTTATTTTTATAGATGGTACATTCCATGGAGTAGAACAGTACAAATGCAGGACCGGAAAAAACAGAAGTAGACCTACTGAAAGTGCAATCAAGCACATCAAATAGAGAGTCAGGTGGAGCTTTTCCTGTTTGCCGAGTTGTTTTTATTCCTTCCGTCAGAGGCCCTCGGCTACCTCCCCCTTTATCTCACACTCTGTTATTCTCCCTGTCTGTTTGGATTGCTCTCCGTACGTCCGTATAATTGCTTTAAAACAGAGAAAGAGAGAGAGGAGTGTGTTGCAAAATCTGTTCCAGAGAGGACCATCTGCACATCACAATATCAGAAGTCTGATTTTATAGCCTGCAGTGTGCTTTTTTTTCTTCTTCTTCAAGAGAAAGAAGTTGCTGTTGGTGAACTGGATAATATTTTGATGATGACATAACTCGCCTCTTTAAAGCAGCTATATTTTTTGTAATAACAATGTATCAGATAACAATGTGAAATGCGTCGCTGGTAGTGATGAACCGATCGAGAAATATCCCCAGAATCTGCAGCTCCCCTCAGCATTACAGAGCTTTATAGTGAGTTTCAGCTTGTTTAGATTCACGGCCACTGCCCCCAAAGTGTTATTTACAGCAGGTGCAGGCAGCGGTTTTTAGCATAACTGCTTTAAAAGCCCACGGTACACTACCTGCTCAGCACCCATAGACTGTAAAAGATAATAGACAAAGCTTCCCGGGCCTGAAAAGTAAAGCCAATAAGGAAGTGCCCTAAACATGCATTCTATTTAATTTCCAGCAGGGGGCAACTCCACTGTTTGCAAAAAAAAGAAGTCTGTTTATGGGGGAATGACCCTACTTCTCTACTTGATTTGTTACCTCAATAAACATTTTCATAATGAGTTTATGGCCTCAATTGCTACTTTCAAGTCTTCTCATGATGTTCATTTTGTAAAGTATGGTCCCTTTAATTTTCAAATGGACAATAAAGCAGGGGATGCTTTAGGGGCGTGGCTATACGCCAACCTGTCAATCATGACAGAGGCTTAGCAATGCTAACCGTGACACTATGTACATTAAAATAGACCTGAACTTGTTTTTGTGGTGTTGTCCATGTTTTAATCGTAAACTTTAACTCCTATCGTTGTGCGTTTTCACCTAATCAAAGTTAATTGGAACATTTTGCCTAGGTCAGCATTCTGCCAACCAAGCTAGCTAGCTACCGCTAACATTTGCTGGTAAGTTAAGGGAAAAGTTTGCAGATTAATGGCGCCAGTACCCAGGAGGTCTGCGGTTACCTGTCGGTAAATCTCCACTGGATGACTCGCTTCCGAAGGGTTGAAAATCTGCAACTTTCCCTCGTTAGCATTTAGCTTAGCGCAGCACCATTGCAACCATAAACAACAATGGCTGGGCTGCATCATGGAACGCACCGGGCAGAGCAGCAGGTCGACCGCGGCGCTATTAAGAGCGACAACGGTGGCGAATAGTATGAAGGACTGAAATCCGCGTAAGGAGGTTGGTGGTGGAAGGGTTAAACAAACACAGGGCTTTCACCCAAAAGGCCGGGGTTCATGTCCCGTTCTTGTCCCGTGCGTCACTGAAACGTACATTTTATAACCCCACCCATCATCTGTTCCTAAACCTAACTGTCCCGTTTTTGTGCCGCGTGTCAGCTAAACGTATTTCTTGACCCAGAGCGTCAAAAAGTGACGCCAAGCGCCTAGACTCGGAGCGTCAAAAAGTGACGCTAAGAGTCCCGACCAAGCGCGTCTAAATATGGCGCTAAAGGAGACTTTTTGCGTCAATAACTAATGCCAAAGGCACCTGACCAAGTGTCACTTTTTGACGCAAAGCGAATGAGAATGTAAGACTAAGACAGTCAACAAACCAATGGGTGACATTACTGATGCTACATCCATTATTTTTACAGTCCTTGGCAGACAGACATGGTTAGCGACTAGCTGATGAACATAGTGGAGCATTTGCTAGCAGTGGAGCAAATCCAGACATTTCCCTCAGGAGTTGGCGGAGACAAAATAAGAGAGGATAATGTCAATGTTGCCTTGACAGCTAGCTTGTTCCTGCTGCCCCCAGTGGCCAAAACTAAATAAATAATGCAGGTTTGAGAGATGAGAACATAACTTCTTCATGCACGTGCACGTGGTTCCTCCTGTGTTGATGCTAGTATGTAATATCTGAGTCAGCAGTGAGCACGTTTTTTTTTGCTGGTGCCAAAGTGAGATTCACCCACAGGCAGCATTCTGTCAGTCTGTTGTTCTGGTTTATTGTCATCTGCCTGCCTCCATCTGTGCATCTGTGTCATCTATCCATCTGTCCGTGTGGCTAAAGGAACAGGACGCTGTGTTTTGCTGAGCTGGTGTTATGGTTGGAAGTCAAACGCTGCAAGTAATTACTGATCAAACACACAGCTGTGCTCGACTACAGAACTGTAACACTGATAAGCTTATTTTGTGGTGTTGCTGCCCTGATGTCTGTATCTCGGTCCACTGTATTTACTGAAAATATATATATATTTTTTTTTATTATTGGCATGCCACTTTTGTGTAGCCTGTAAATTTCAGCCCGGAGTTACTGAAATTTGCTGGGGCAGCATTAGGGAGCTAGATAATGATGAACGTTGGCTCCTGTGTGACCTTCTACACAGATTCCCATGTGTTGTTGTAGAAAGTAACTCCGGATTTCCACTGAATGCAGAACGTCTGCGGACCGGCTCCGTGCTGCGCCGTCCGTCAATACCCACCAGGTCCGGATTTGTTGCGGCACGGCTGCGGCCACGACTGACAGCTGTAGTCACGAGGACCCACGAGATCTCGCAAATATATTTTTGTTTATTAATCCAGGAACAGCCTCGTTAAGATTAAATTTGTTCCTGGACAATAGTGTCCTGGCCAAGACAAGCAGCATCACATTAAACAGAGTTTTAGACACACAACATAGGCCGCAACAGCGGAATTGTCCATTACATTACATTATGCAAGTTTGCCAGATCGGGTGGCTGATCTGTAGTTCGAATGAACTGGACAATGTGATGTAATGGACAATTCCGCTTCCAACCTGTAGGGGGACCGAAGCGGGAAAAGTTCTTTAGTGTTGCTTTAATTGTTTGCATCACTTAAACCTGCTTCAGTAGATTTTTTGGCCAATTGGGAGCAGCAAAAACTAGCTGTAAACGCAACACTGACATACTAAATTGACATACGGAATTGTCCATTACCATTACCATTATTCTCATGTCTCATTCGAACTACAGATGCGCTACCCGATCTGGCAAACTTCCACCAAAATAATGTACCTTAAAATAATGTTTCCAAAATCATTTCAGTGGTTCATCAACTCGTAACAGGGTGAGCAGCACTCTTGCATTCCCTTTGCGCCCCTCTACCGGCTATAACCGCACTACGCATGTTTGCCAGATCGGGATCTGTAGTTCGAATGAGACACAATGAGACATTACGACAGTGGTAATGGAAAATTCCGCTTCCAATCTTTAGGGGGACCGAAGCGGAAAAGCGCTTTAGTGTTGCTTTTAGTTTAGAGGAAGATTATGGTTTAGGTAAAAAAAAACTTCCGGTAATGCACGTGACACAGGACGTGGCGTAGTTCTGGTTGTTTCGTAAAATAAAACTTCGTAAAAGGTTTATTTTTATTTTCAAATGGGAAACACTATTTGTGTTTGACCCATCCACCTACATCCGAACACAGAGTTTTTGCGCTCTTATACTTTGTCACCTCACTTCCTGTTTTGCTCCAGTCATAATTACTATGGCCAATAGAGTTCGCCGCAACTAGAAACATAAATATGCGTCATAATTGCGGCTTGAACCAACGACATATAGGTTTTATTTTATTTTTTTATGGATTTTAGGCCTTTATTTGTATATCACAGCTTAGATTTTAAAGGGGAGAGGGGGGAATGACATACAGCAAAGGGCCGCAGGTCAAGCCTCTACATATGGGCGCCCGCTCTACCAGGTGAGCTAACCAGGCGCCCAGGTTTTATTTATTAATGGGGGGACAGTCTCTGAAAGACACTTAAACTCTCTGTAGAGCAGGGGTGTCAAACTCAATTTCACTAAGGGCCACAGTGGAAAAAGAGAATCACATCAAGGGCCAGACATGTATAGTTTATTGACATGCTTTTATTTCATCGAAAAAGTAAAATATCATCATCAACATCTCACTTACAGTTTGGTCCACATAAAGCCCTAAAAAAGTGAGCAAAAATGTTCCAAAGCCATCCTAGAATCTAGCAAATCAAGCAAAACAATGATTACATTTTCTAAGTAGGCTACCACACAGCTGACCCACAACAAGCTGTTTCACAGCCCTGAATATGCAAACTCTCTGCTTCTGAGTCAGCAAATTGGCAAGTTTCCCATGTTTTCTGTTTGGCGCACAATTAGGTGGGCCAAAATATATTGTGAACCTAGATTGATATGCGGGCCGGATCAGAATTAGCGAGGGGCCAGATTTGGCCCGCGGGCCTTGAGTTTGACACATGTGGCGTAGAGGAACTGGAGAGTTGGTTGATAATTCTCAAAACAACTTTCACATACACAGTCATTTGCTCCATCGTTAATCTAAAAAAATATATATCAATTATAGCAGCTTTGATTTTTATAATGACAAATGACAAATTTAGAGCGGCCGTTTTGCATCACTGTTCAGCAGTCAAAGAGGGAGACCGCCATCAAGAAAAGAAAAAAAAATAAATCCCAGTTTTTGCACTGACAGCAGCTTTAGTAGACCAGAATGCAATGCAGCTGCAAGTCATGTGTTTTGAGTACGGTGCATAATTCGCTAATTCTCAGTTGGGAAACAACACGACTTTTTCACCACTCAGTGTTGTCATGGCATTCTGAGAAACGTTGACACTAAGTAAAGTAGATGAGGCATGTTTAAGGGAAAGAGGGTCAGGCAAGATAGAGAAGTCCATTCCTGGAATGCAGATGGATCTAACAGTATAGACTATCATGGAGCAGGGATCAAACAAAGGTTGAATAACAACATATTTCTCCTACTTGTCTGTCTTTCTCTGTGCTGCTTCATTAGGGAGACAAAGAGTTGGCAGTATTTCTGTGAAAAGCTGCTCTTTGGAAACCATTAGCATGTCATGCTGGGTGCACAAAAGATGGGACTTCATTTCCTTTTCAGAGGAAGACAATGCGTCGCAGTGATCTCAGAGTGGTACACGCTGTTAATAAGTACAGAACTGAATCCTAAGCACTTCATTTCAGGGCTTTTCATGTTCTTTTCTAAAGGAAGGAACCTTGCCCCCTGCGCCACATTTGCTAATTGTGAATAAGTCCTGTTCGGCCCAAAGCTCCCTGGAAATGTAATTCACTTCCAAGCGATGTTCAGTTATTCAATTTGCTCTACGCACACTGACAATGACAGAAGAAGAAAACATCGTCAAACGCTGCACATCGGCTGGGTTTGATAAGGTGCGTGTTGCGTGCGGCTGATCATGATTCATTTCCTATATGCGTTTGGTCAGTATGGGACAAAATAGCACAGCTTGTGTGTTTGTTTATGCCTGCCTTCATGCATTATGTGTGTGTGGGTGCGTGTGTGTGTGTGTGTGTGTGTGTGTGTGTGTGTGTGTGTGTGTGTGTGTGTGTGTGTGTGTGTGTGTGTGTGTGTGTGTGTGTGTGTGTGTGTGTGTGTGGGAAATGAAAAGAAACAGCAGGTGAATTTCCACGACGATGGACACCCACGTCGCTCTGCCATCTATCTTCACAGAGAAACAGATTAACTGTTGAGGTAACATCTCTTTGTAGAGCAGCCTCATTTCCAGACACAAGACACAAAGAGCTGGAAAATGTTCACATTAGGCTGCTCACATCACACACACAAACACAGACACACTTGTGTTCATTTCATCCCTTCCTACTGTCAATTCAGTTTGTAGTGTCTGAAGGTCCTATGTGTAGCAACATGGTGTTAACCTTATTAAATATGACACGTAATCACCAAGCACATGTTGACCAGCAACCAGTACGGTATACAAAGAACATTAAAGGGGCTACTGTTTGAGTAGCCTGACATTGTCAAACCAAATTGCAAATGTGAGTAGAGTAGAGTGTGTAGTCTGGAACCTCTCAGTTCATTTTCTCGATTTCCAAGGTGCTTTAGCAACAGCCGTAGAACAAAATGCTTCAAGAACGGGATTGGTTAGACCTACAACCAGTCCGAGCAATGAAACGTCGAAATTTCTTAGCGCTGAGCGACAGACTACAGCGTTTAGAGATGAGATGTGATGGTGTACCATCAATTTGCCACGAGTTTTGGCATCAGAATTTGAACATAGTATATCGTCAGAATGTTCCACATCAGCTGCAGCCATCGTGGTTCATCACTATCCTAAATTCTACTATACTGTGGAACCAGCACTGGATTTTTTTTTCTTTTTAAAGTGGCAAACTGAGCCTAAAGAAAATGTCTATTCTATTTAGATGTACAATTTGTTTAAAATAAAAACAAGTGAAATGAATAATGAACATGATGTTTTATATAGCAGAATTATATTGTGTTGTTCTATCCTATCCAATATTTCCTATATTTCTAAGCAGATTTTCTATGCTGTATTCAGATAAAGTGGAGGGGGACCAGACCACAGGCAGTAAAAGAATGGACACAAACTTGAACAGCTAATGTAAGTCGAAACTGCCTGCGAGCTTCTCCTGTACTATACGGTAATTGCTCTACTATGCGACAGAAAGTCGCGTGGTTATGACAGAATCGTGAGCCTATTTTTACAAAAATGCCTGCTATGGAGCCATAACGTGAGGTACAAGGTAATGGAGCCTTTTGTACATTGTTGTGTTTCTTTAGAAATAAACAATGGACAAATAAAGTCTTTAAACGCATTAGATGTAAAGTTATTCGCTGTCAAAGTGACGTCAAAATGAATGGTAGTCAATGGGATGCTAACGGGAGGTGATGGCTTGTTAGCCCTAAGAGTCTCCCCATAGGAGGTACGCTTTTCCGGATGCTCGCTTACCCCCTTGGACCAGATGCATCGGCTAAAGCAAATAAAATGAGCTCGCGGATTGGTCTGGTTCCCAGGCTAACGTTTGAGTACTGTTGCCTAAAATAAAGACCAAGTTTGCCATGAAACCCTCAACTTCCTGTCAACCATTAGTTCACATTTCTTGACATATGACTTGATTATGGAGCTCTTCGGTTTAGTTTGTTTTCATCATGTGATAATTTCATCATTTTAAATAATAATAATAATAATAATACATTTAATTTGTAATGCACTTTATATTTACGCAAATCCCAAAGTTCTACATGATAGTGCTAAAAATAAAAACACATGGAGAGCATGAAACTAAATAAATAGAATGAAATGAAACAAAAACAATAAGGAAAAGGGCACGAGTTCACTCAAAAGCTCTCCTAAAAAGGTGGGTTTTAATGCCACGTTTAAAAGCATCCACAGTCTGTGGTGTCCTCAGGTGGTCAAGAGAAGATTTTTACAAGAGAAGTGAAATTTCCCACTGATATGGAAAGGATAAATAATGCAGCGAGCTCTGAGAAAAAGAAGTCTCAGACTATATCAGCGCAGGACCCGTGGAAATAGAGGATGACGCAAAAGCACGTTTGTAGCTTTGTGTGTGTGTGTGTGTGTGTGGCCTGAGAAGAGAAAGAATAAAGAACACCAGTACATGGCAAAGATTGACTCACAAAGATCCTTTCTTATAGGATAACAAAAATATCCTCTTTTTTTTTTTTTTTTTTTTGGAGTAAGATGAATCATAATTGTTGTGAGAATATGAAAGCTAAGGGAATGCATTTCATAGGAATGTCCTGTGGATTTTAAACCTCGGCAGGGGTGTGAGACCAAAATAGCAGCTTGGTCTAATTGTCGGCTGCGGATGTTTGTGTTGTCTGCAGTCCAATAACCATGAAACGTGGTGAATAATCACACTTTTTTTTAATTCTATTTGAGTTAGTGTTAGGAAACAATTTTCAGCTGTGATGGCTATTACAGCTAACCCATTTTAACCGTCCCACTCTCCTGCGTATCTGTTTGTATTTGTGTGTGTGTGCGTGTGTGTGCGTGAGAGAGCGTGATGAGAATCTTCCATTCAGAACACATTTTCTGTGCCAGGAAACTTCACACATTGACGTCTTTGCCCAACAGATTGAGGCTCACAGTGGGATTCAGCACATTGATGCCAACTTGTCACTCACAGCGTGTATATGTGTGTGCGCGGGCGTGTGTGTGTGTGTGTGTGTGTGTTTGTGTGTGCATGCCACACCTCCGAGCCAGTATGTTAATCCTTACATGGCATTCCCTCCATCACCCTGGTGTTTTGCCGTTTTTAGACACATATTGAAGCTGTGTGTCGTCATCAGGCTTAGGGATGCCCAAGGGAGCCGTGACGCTACGACACAGAATACACACCCACGGTTTAAAAAAATACCTGTACCTAATTATATACATGCCTATATTAGGTAACACTTTACTTGAAGGTATCAGCATAATGACACTGTCGTAACTACGACATGACGCTGAACATTATAAACAAGTCATTTTCAAGTCAGTCATTCGGTTTTCGTCATGACAAGTTGACATTGTTTGGGTTGTCTTGATCATGACAACTTGACATTAATCAAAGTGACATTGTCTTGCTCATAGCAAGTTGACGCTCAACTTGTTTGGGATGACTTTGTAATGACTTACAATTGCTATACATGTCAGAGGTTGGAGCAACGATGGATTAAGTTCAGGGACAGGTTGGTTGTATCGCAGTGGGAATTGAACCCGGGTCTCCCACACCAAAGGCATGTGTCATATCCACTGCGCCATCACCAGAGGATGTCTTTGACATGTCAACTTGACATAATGTCATCCTGTTTAATGTCAAGTTGTCTTAATAAGGACACTTAAGAAATGTTAAGTCGAGATGTCATGACAAATACATCTTCTGGTAATGTCATCCTGGTTAATGTCAAGTTGTCATTACAAAGACATCCCAAACAAATTCAACGTCAACTTGTCATGACCAAGACAACTTCTGGTAACGTCACTTTGATTAATGTCAAGTTGTCATAATCAAGACACCCCCAAACAATGTCAACTTGTCGTGACAAAAACCGAATGACGCTTATTGACAGAAGTCATAAAAGTTTTTGACTTGTTTATAACGTTTATGACACGTTCATGACAGTGTCATGTCACGATTATGTCGATACCTTCAAGTAAAGTGTTACCCTGTATTATTATGATATTATTTGATCTGATCAACTGCCAGACTAATCAAGTTTGACAGTTGGGCGAGGTCCTCCATGCGTCGAAGCGGAGATCGAGGATTGCTGGTAGGAGTCTTATTATATTACTACCTTACCATCGTTGTGTATTTAGAATCCGCCAAAAGATTACAACTGTATGTTCTTGCTTGCTGCTGTATTGTTGTTATTGTATGGAAAAGAAAATGGAAAAAAATTATATTGCTTAGTATGAACCAGTGCGGATCAATGTTGACCTGCAACAAACTTGTTAAAAAAAACTCCCAGACTAATTAATGTTATGTTTGTTTCAGAGCTAGAACCCTGTTTCAGCCACTTACTCTACAGTGAAAAAATGCTCACGAGGCATTAAAAATGACTCTATTTACCCCCCTGCCCCCCCCCATGTGTTAGCTGTCCATACCTAATTTCTGCCTCAATTATTCAGCGTGGGTAATCTAAAGAAAAAAACCTGTGAAATACGTCAGCGTGCGTGACGCAGTGACTAAAAATAAATACTGTATGTAGTATTAGTAAAGAAGTACAAATTTGACTAACCCTTCTCTACACAGATCCCATTCCTGTGAGCATGGCTCACACCTCATATCCACTGGATGTGGCTGTGTCTAATTCCAGTTGCACCACATCTCCAGAATTTCTCCTTTGTAAATCAAATGTCCGTCCTTTCATTCAGTAGCAGCATGTTAACCTGTTGTATTTTTCAATCATGTTGACCACACCGTTGCAGCCCACACTTATGATCGAGGTGGCATATCAAAATAACCTATTTTCAAGTTGCAACTCTTTATTTGTGCAGAACAATTACAAAGTGGAGCTCTCGTTTCGCCCGTATTCCAAAAAAGACAGTATTCACACTAAGCTGTTTACATGGCTAATGAAAGTGAATATTCCACCGTGAACAGGATTTTTTTCAAAGTTTTCAACCAGCTTCTTGAAAAGGTCGGAGTCGCGATGTTTGCGGCGCTAGCGAGCCATTTTTGCTATTCCCGAAACCCTTAAAATACGTACATTTTCACCAGGCTTGATGCGGCCGCCAATTTTGGTGAGTTTTTGAGAATGTTAAACCCCTCAAAAAGGTGATACATTTGCCGTAATAGCAGACCTGCCAACCTGTACGCATTTTGCGTAGTAGATACGCATTTTGACATCAAAATACGGTGATACGCTTTGTCACTTTAAACTACGCGAAAATCAGACTGCTTTGAGTTCACTCGTTGACGTGCAGTAGCGTCTCAGTCTAACTCTTGATGGTAGTAGGCTAAAACCATTGACATACTGTATATGCTAAAACAGCGTAGCAGCCACGAACATGCTGGAAAAAAAACTAAAGAAGAAGAGTTCGACCAATCACAGTGATAGGTTGGATATTTCAGCCTACATGTTTCAAATGTATTTTATATCTTGTATGTAGGGTACTATACAAGAAGGTTAGTCTGGGGACAACCTTGACCCACAAGAATGTGTAGAATCTATTATGATTTTGGGTACAACTTTCACACAGAGGAATTGGAGCCAGGAATGTGGGAATCTATTAGGAGCACGTGCCATAAAAGGTGTAGTTTAAGAGTAGACTGTTGCACTGAAATGGTGAAATTTCCCAGATAAGACACAGCGTAGGGTTTCTTCCTCTCTTAAATGTCAAGCGGGGCTATCGAAAAACGTAGCTACGTTAGAGGCAACAGAAACATCGCTGCATGTGACGCTAGTTAACGCTACACTTGGCAGCAGGTAACGTTATCCTACCGTTAGCAAGAAGCTGGATTAAACACGGTTAAAATGCTGACTGCTAACGTTAAACGATGTGACTATATTTCACTGTAGACGAGACACGAGACGTAACAGTCTGCAGCTGCCGCTGTCGGAAAAACAACAGACGGTGCGTCACTTGAAACTGATCTCGTGGTGAATTCAAAGTGATTGTAAAATACGCTTTTTCATCTAGTTGTTGTTTTTGTCGTTTACCAGCAATTTACTGGTGAAATAGGTTATTGTTATTACATTTTTAATACATAAGTTAGTATAGGAGGCCAATTTTGGAACAATATAATAATCTTATAGAAATAGGCTACTATAGGCCTAGTATTTTGGGACATACTATAAAAGTATTTCGGTATTACAGCCCAGGTTACTAATGATCTCTATTATAATATATATATATATATATATATATATATATATATATATATATATATATATATATATATATATATATATATATATATATATATATTTATATTATAATAGAGATCATAAGTAACCTGAGCTACACATCACTAAAAATCTTATAGTATTACTTATATTTAGGAACAGATCATGGCAGACAGATGGCCTACAAGATGTTAAGAGGATGGTGTGTGTGTGTGTGTGTGTGTGTGTGTGTGTGTGTGTGTGTGTGTGTGTGTGTGTGTGTGTGTGTGTGTGTGTGTGTGTGTGTGTGTGTGTGTGCGCGCACCTTGCAGTGGTGCATGGCGTCAGACGAGGACACTGGCAGGGAGAAAGAGAGCAGCAAACCTAAAAAGAAGCGGGTCTGTGGCCCTCAGAAGTTCCTGACAAAATATCAAGAGCAGTGGCCATGCCTTCGCCCCTCTAAACTGCCCAATCATGCCTTTTGCACTTTGTGTAATTATGATTTTGACATTGGCCATCAAGGAGCTACAGGTAATAATATAGCTATCATATGAATGGTTGGTTCCCGTTTAATTAAATAATTGAAGGCAATTCATTTATGGATATCAGTTTATATAAGCACACATAACATACAATTTAATATTGATCATGAAAAAAATGTTTTAAAGCAGGTGTACTGAAAGAAGTATAGCGTAGTAGTGCAGAGCAAGTGATATTCTTATATATAATCATAGTTTTTCCTAATCACTTTTACAGTCTAACCTAAAATTATGAAGAGAGGCTTTAGAGTGTGTGTGTGTGTGTGTGTGTGTATGTGTGTTGCTGTGTCGACGGCACGTGGAGGGGAAAAAACATTTAAAAATTGTGGCTGCTACAGACTCGGTGCCTAGAATTAACTCATTCTTCGTACAACCACAGGATTTGAGACCAATCCGCGCAGAAACCCTTTACACTACATTCATTGTAGAACACAACTTGCCATTAGCTGCCGCAGACCATGCTGGACCACTGTTTAAGAAGATGTTCCCTGATAGTGAGATAGCCAAACAGTATGGCTGTGGCAGAACTAAGACTGCTGCCATAGTAAAAACACTGGCCGGGCATGACGATGAGTGCATTACAGAAGCAATGAAGCAATCTCCATACAGCCTTGCTACAGATGGGAGCACAGATATGGATGACATAAAAATGTACCCCATTGTAGTGAAGATGTTTAATGCCAGTCTTGGTAGGGGAGTTGTGATGTTGCTCAAGATTTGTGAATCAAGAGAGTCTACAGGGAGAGCAATATTTGAATTGCTTGATGGTGAACTGACAAAGAGAGGCATACCATGGTCAAATTGTGTCAGCCTTGCAGCTGACAATGCTGCAGTTATGCAAGGCTTAGGGAAAGGTGTAGCAGCTTTTTTGAAGGCACAACATCCGCATATCTACTGTACCTAGTTGGTTGTCCCTGCCACCTGATACACCTAGCTGCAGAGAGGGCATCCAGGCAGCTTAGTGTCAACATCGCAGACTTCCTCATTACCATCTATTACTATCTAGACAAAAGCAGCAAGAGGAAGTCGAGCCTACGTGATATTCAAATCATGTGTGACACAGAGGTGAGGAAGATCCTCAAGCTGGCCTCCGCAAGATGGCTGTCTCTGGGGCAGTGTTGGAACCGTTTACTGCAACAGTGGGATGCTCTTACTGTTTTCTTTGGTAATGAGTTGGATGCAGGAAAGAAAAAGAGGACAAAGTCCCCAGGTTCCTCCAATCTGCCAAAGCTTCCGCCTGGTCCTACACAGAAGCCAAAAACCACACCCTCCACCAGCATGCCAGCTACAGTGCAGCCCAAGCTCTCCTCTGTCCTACCAAAGCTGTCTGCACCTCCACCTGGTCCTACCCAGAAGCCTAAAGCCACACCCTCCACCAGCATGCCAGCTACAGTGCCTCCCAAGCAATCCTCCTCTATCCTAACAAAGCTGTCTGCACCTCCACCTGGTCCTACTCAGAAGCCTAAAGCTCCTGCACACCTTGCTGCAGAGTTTGACTTAACAAATTTCCTCTTCAAGCAAAACGAAATTGGAAAAAGAGCTGCGAAAGAAAAAGAAAAAACAAAGGGCAAAAGAACCGAGAAAGAAGAGAAAAAGGATCTGACAAAACCTGAGAAGGTACTTCAGTTCCTCACCAACCCTATGTCAAAGGTGTATTCACTCTTTCTGAAGAGGGTCATACCAGGTTTTGACATCAGCAACCAAATACTTCAAAAAGAGGAGCCATGCATACATATCCTGCTTCCAACTTTGGAGCTGCAACTGCAAAAGATATTGCTTTCATTCTGTAAACCTGAGCATGTGATAACTATGCTGAATGAAATTGGTAGAGGTATCAGGCCAACCATCACAAGTGAAAAGCAGCTCCCTGATGAGGAACTCTCAATCGGGTGTGAGACCCAAGTCTTCATCCAAAGCCAGGGGCAACTTAGAGCTGAAGCCATTCTATAGGGATGTGAGGAAGTTCTTTTCATCTGCAGCTGACTACATGCTTTCCAAATTTCCATTTGGGGATGAGCTGCTTATGCATGCTGTTGTGGCCGACATAGAGAAGAGGCAATCAGTGAAATTCTGTTCTGTTGACTTCTTCATCAGCCGCTTTCCTTCCGTTTTGCCGGACAGTGTAACAGTGGATCAGGTAGAGGATGAGCTCAGGATGTATCGAACCACCCGCTTTGATTCCAGCATCCTCAGGAAACGTATTGATGAGGCCTGGAGAGACATTGGCCTGTTGAAGAGGGGAGGCCAGGAGGTCTTCGCCAACCTCTCAGCAGTCATGCTTGGAATACTAGTAATATTCCATAGCAATGCTGACTGTGAGAGGGTTTTCAGTCCAAGAACAAGACCCAATACAGAGCAAGCCTGAGCACTGATAAGATCAGTGCTTTGGTTATGAAAAAGGTGAGCATGGCTGCCAAGGGGACTGTCCGCCACATGGAGGTCTTCAGCGACAGGTTTCTGAGGAAGGCCAAGGCAGCTACCTATGAGGCAACACAGTCTAGAGCAGCTGCCACTGCCACAAGTGGTACAACTCAACAGTAAAATGTTTATTTAGAAATGACATGGCACAGCTTCAGTGATTTTATCTTTCAATAGTTTGCCAGTTGTCAGTGTTCAAAAGGACATGTTTTCTTCTGTGAGTTTAAGTTATTTATATTATGTTAAAGGTCTATTAAGGTCTATGAAGGTCTCTGATAAGGGTCATAAACCTTTTGGGATTTTCACTTCCCTTTTGTCAGATGTCCAAGTTGAAGTGAATGTTCTTTGATGTGAAAATACATCTTTTCATTAAAAATGTTCTTGCTTCCCTCATAGTGATGTTGAATAACTGAATATGGTGGTGAGTGGGGATATGACTGTATGTCCTATGACCAGGTGAAGTGATTGGTAAGCATGTGAACTAAATGATACACTATACTGATGCCCAACCAGCCAAAATTACGTCAAAGACAGCGGTAATGGCACATTTTTTCCGCATGCGTGCCGCCGTGTTCATGAAACAGAACTTAATAATAATAAATCCGTAAGTTGCTACTCAAAAAAGTTTTTCAAGGTGGGCAGGTCTGTAATAGTGATAATAATAATAATTCCATCAGTTTCAATAGGGCCTTCGCCGCTGTCGGCGCTCGGGCCCTAACTGTTGTTTTTAAAGGTGCTATACAAATAAAGTTATTATTATTATTATTATTATTATTATTATTATTATTATTATTATCCAAACGTAACATGCTGTTTACATGACCTGTATCAAATTTGGAATATTGTGATATTTGGAATAATAGTGGAATATAATTGTGCACCTAAACGTACACAATGCTAATACAAAAGGTAGAAAAGAAAAACTAATCCAAGACATAAAATACAACATTAGTGCCTAAAAGGATATAAGAAAGATACAGAAGAAGGAGCTTACACACTGCCTGCGTGACACGTGCTAGAAATAGAACCAACGCTTCCAGGCAAAATAGAACAGGAAAAGATGTTTATATGTCATTTAGACACAAATACATATTAATAAATGACATGTTGATGTTTGAAAGCCTCTAGGTTTTGATATTAATTCAGATATAAATGTAATTTATAATATTTTTCTAATATTGCACCTGCCAATACAGAACGAAATATTCTATAGCCTATTTTGGTGTCAATAATGCCGAAGTTATCTTTGCTGTAATCAATCAGTATATATTTTTTGTTTAACATGGTATTTCATTTTATCAATGGGAAACATCCATGTGTACAGACAAGGCTAGCAGCAGCGCCGTTTCTGGTGTGTAAAGACATAGAAAAATCCACGCAGCTGACACGCAACAGAGACGCCACGCTCACGCCACGCAGCCAGTGTGTAACCGGCCTAATAACTCCTGAAAATAATATCCACGTCACAAATGTATCTGTCTCTGCAGTCATCTCAATCATCGAATACAGCAACAAGAAATAATAATCACGGCTTTTTCTTTTCCTGTGAAGAAATGTTCCGCATTCCGTGTTGGTGAATTCTTAAAAAACAAAACAAAAACACCTCTAAATGTTGCATTAAAATGCGTTACTGAGATTGTAAGGGGTATAATATTACCGACATTTAATTAGTAATGTGTTATATTACTGCAAAAAAAAGAATACATTAGGACTACTGTAATTGCGCTACTCCCAACACTGGACTGCGAGGATGTTCTATCACATGCCTGCCCTTCCACCCACAAACCTCGTGACACCCCCTGGCTGGGTGTACAGGGTTGTGTAGACGAGAGGCCATTAAGTGATTCACGAGGCTTGTGGGCTACAACCAATCATACCCTCTCGAGCCACTCTCATCTGCTGAGGTTATACACCTCTGTCCGTTTGTTCCTACATGTGCAATGTTGGTACACACAGTACGTCTCCCACAGTAGTGTATCTGTTCTTAGAAATACTGTCTCTCCTCTGTGTTGCGCCTATAGGCTTAGATGTATTGGCCATTACAGTAGAGCATTGTGGCGAAAACTGTGGCTCGCATCTGCTCGCGCTTCTTCTATACATGTATTGTCATGAGATTTTTTATTTTTTTTACATTTTAAATTTTGCCTATTTGTAATAAATCAAACGGAGTGTCTATTTGCACCCCCGCTATGAATAGCCTCTGTAATATTGGACACTGCAAAGATAATATTCCAAAAAGGTGTAATACATGAGTGGTATGGATAACTGTGTGTAAATATATGCCAAGGTACTGTAAATGCACAGGGGTGCAAATAGCATACATTGATATTTGTACCAGACGGGGTATTAATAGAACACATTGCTGTGTGCACCGGTGGAGTATGAATAGCATTAATTTCTAATTGCACTGGGGTACGAATAGCATACACTGCTAATTGTACCAGGGGTGCAAATAGCCTTACCCTAAATCAAAAGGCGTTTTAATCAGTGCCGAATTATCTCATTGGAATTTTTTTTTTTTTAAGTGTGTCCTCATGTGATTGATCAACATCTCGCATGTAATGCACATAGCCTACTAACAGACTAGACATAAACATAAACAACACAATTGTGAAGATGAGCACAGGACATTTGTATCTGAATTGGAGGATTGGTATTTTTCTTTTGTCTAAACAAAATAGGAAAGCCTTTTGCTTGATATGCCAGACTTTAGTGTCGCATTTTAAGGCTTCAAACTTCGAGCCCTTTTTCACTTTATGCTAACGTGATAACAGGAGTTACCCAAAGGCACCAGACATCGCACGCACAAGATAAACATGTTGAAACGTCAGCCAGAGAAGCAGACATATTTTTTTTGTAACAGTCCCATTGGCCTCAAATCAGCTGGTAGGGAAAATTGCTTGCGCTAAAAAGCCGTACAGTGAAGGGGAATGTGAAGATGTGCCTCAAAAATGTTGTTGCCATCCTCTCTGACAGCCTGAAGCGTTCGGTATCAGACCTAAACGTGTGTATTATTTGGCCTTTAGTCATTGTGGCTGATGTAGTGTGCGTGTACACATGTGCAATGATGTGGTAAGATTTGTTTTCTAGGGTTAAAGCAACTGTTCAAGGTCCCATGGCATGAAAATTTCACTTTATGAAGTTTTTTAACATTAATATGAGTTCCCCCAGCCTGCCTATGGTCACCCAGTGGCTAGAAATGGTGATAGGTGTAAACCGAGCCCTGGGTATCCTGCTCTGCCTTTGAGAAAATGAAAGCTCAGATGGACCAATCAGGAATCTTCTCCTTATGAGGTCATAAGGAGAAAGGTTCCCTCCCCTTTCTCTGCTTTACCCGCCCAGAGAATGTGGCCCACCCATGAGAGAGAGACATCATGGCTTTCAAGCGAGCAAAGTGGCAGTTGGTCAAGGCCACATCCCCACTACAGACAAAGAAATGGCACATCCTAAGGAAAGCTCATTGTGGGACTGGCTCTAGTGGCTGTAATTCTGCACTAAGGCTGAATTTCAGGAAAGAGACTTAAGATACAGTATTAGGGGACCACTAAGGTCTATATAAAAGAGACTTCAGATACAGTATTAGGGGACCACTAAGGTCTATATAAAAGAGACTTCAGACACAGTATTAGGGGACCACTAAGGTCTATATAAAAGAGACTTCAGATACAGTATTAGGGGACCACTAAGGTCTATATAAAAGAGACTTCAGATACAGTATTAGGGGACCACTAAGGTCTATATAAAAGAGACTTCAGATACAGTATTAGGGGACCACTAAGGTCTATATAAAAGAGACTTCAGATACAGTATTAGGGGACCACTAAGGTCTATATAAAAGAGACTTCAGATACAGTATTAGGGGACCACTAAGGTCTATATAAAAGAGACTTCAGATACAGTATTAGGGGACCACTAAGGTCTATATAAAAGAGACTTCAGATACAGTATTAGGGGACCACTAAGGTCTATATAAAAGAGACTTCAGACACAGTATTAGGGGACCACTAAGGTCTATATAAAAGAGACTTCAGATACAGTCATGACAAGTTGACATCAGTCAAAGTGACAAACCCATAGAGAGTGCTAAAACCAAGGGGGTAAGTCTCCCTCCACAACACGTACCATTTTGATGCTAACAAGCCATCACCCCCTGTTATTATTCCATTGACTCCCAATCATTTTAGTTTCGCTTTGACAGCGAATAACTTTACATCTGAAGTATTTAAAGACTCTATTTGTCCATTGTTTATTTCTAAAGAAACAAGACAATGTATAAAAGGCTCCATTACCTTGTATCTCATGTTATGGCCCCGTAGCAGACTTTTTTGTAAAAATAGGATAACGATTGTGTCATAACCACACAACTTATTGTCGCAGAGTAGAGGAATTACCGTATAGTACAGGAGAAGCTGTCAACAGGTTTCAGCTGTCGTTGTCGAAAATGGTACGTTTTTTTTTGTTTGTCAGCGTTTTGGTCACGGTATCTACCAGCTGCTAGCTAACGGTAGGCTAACATTTAAGTCTCACCAAAATGAGGCACAGAAATCTGCGTTGCTATTCGGTCCGGTAGATACCTGTCGTTATGGCACCGGTGTCGTATTAGCACTGGGCCTCGATACCCAACCCCAATAACCACACTGTATGCTGCCTACCCTACACCAAATGGTAGAGCCAGAAAAAGTTATGCAACTGTTTGCTAACTTTTTCCGCAACGGCAACTCTATAATTATCTGTTGTTACGCTGCCAACAAGCAGCCCCAAAAAAATCCAATTGATGCTTTAATCTTGCAAGACTGAAGAAACAGGATGGTGAAAATAACGAAAGAGATACAGTAAATTGCTTTTGTATATTTTTTGCAATAATAATATTACCAACATAAAAATAACTTTTGATACAGCACTTATAAAAATCAGCATTCCAAATTGCTTTACAAAAAGCAACATTAAACTTTAACTTCAACATTGAGTGGGCTCCTAAACAGCAACAACACAGAAACAGTTACAAGAATAAAAACAGGTCAGCAAAAACATTTAACAAATTACATTTATAAGTATTGTTTTTGATCTTGACTGGGATGTAATTTAATCCAGTGCAAAAAAATAAGATGCATGTGATTCTCCATTCGTATCGAACATTTCCTGGTCATTTAACAGGGGCGCAAACAGCCTACTGAACAAGGTCCTATTGCCCCATGCTTAACCAGCTGATGCCATATAAAAACCTCTCTGCAGCTAGTGGATGAGGATCCCTTTGATGTCAGTGTGATGTGTGATGCGTAGCCTCATGTTGCGGTCTCAGTGTGCTGCCGTGAAGTCCCACTTCTCAGGCAAAACAATGTCAACAGGAGCTCCAGCGAATGACTGTGTCGTCATTTAGTCTGATGTCTCAATCCTCAATCCTCACCGCTTTGCTAACGGCTGTTTTCTCAACCCTCCTGTTGTCCTCGAGTCAAATTTGCCCTTTTTAAAAAGTTTCAATAGCAGAAATTTGGGTTTCCTTTCAACCAAATTGCCCAAAAGTAACACGGATGCTTCCATGACACGCTCTTCACAAGACAACTTAAGGATCGGTTCACTATCATTTGACTTTTGGGTGTTTTATTTAATTTTTATTTTTTTTTATTTATTTATTTATAGATTTTCTTTTGACAGAAAAAAGCACAAACAAATAAACAGCAGCGCTACAAGACCAGTTTGTGTAGTAAACAGAAATGTGTCAACTATCCAATATATTGTCTATCCATTCAAATCCAGATTATAGTCCATTCCCAGAAGTGCCAATAGTCTTTTCCATTTATGCAAAAACATATGAGGTCTTTTCTTGATGTAGTGTCCAAGTTTTTCCAAAGTCACAGCCTCTGAAATAAGAGATTTCCACATGGAAACAGTAGGAGGGTCATCACTGACCCACCTGATCATTTAAAGTGACTGAATCACATGTCCATCTTTTTTAAGAGAGACAGGAATCTGTGGTTCTACTGATACCTGCTGACCTATTGCTATACTAACATCTGTGCATACCGCCTTCCAAAACATTTATATTTTGTTGCATTCCCACAAACAATGCAGCCTGGTACCTACATGAGATTTACATTTGGGACAATTTGGTGAGGCTCCAGTTGTATACTTACTATAGATATATGGTGATATGTAGACCTGATGCAAAATATTATATTGCAGCTCTTTATATTTGTTACAAATCGAAATTTTGGAGGGCATCCCACTCATCATTATCTATCGCACAATTCAGCAGTACACCATAATGTTCTTATACCTGTTTTATTTAATTTTATAGAATTATTCTGACTAACCTTTAACAGTCTGTGATTGCCCATCGCCATCCTATGATCTTAAAAAAAATAATTAGATGTAATTTTAATATAGGCTACATGAGGTTTATTGAACATGAAATCCAAAAAATGGGTGTATAAATAGTGGTAATAAGATGGTGTTAGTGTATACTGGTGGTGGTGCGAAAGATGGTGCAGAAAAATGCTACAAAACATTGGAAACATTTTTGAAAACAGACAAAAACTTTATTTTTAAAAGTGGCTTCCCATCTCTTGTGGGTGATTACTTTAGCTTATGTGCTTTAATAAACAGTGTTTCAATGGCTTCCTGTGTGGCAGGTGTATCAGTTTGATAGATGTGGAGCACAAATATCTTGCTTTTCTGGGTCCATTTTGTTGTTGTTTGTCTGCAAAGATTGCTTTCAGCAAGAAAAGCTTGATATTTTGGGATACACTTATTACACTTGAGTTGGATGCCCTTCCTTTTCATTCCCAGCAGACCAATCCAGCAACTCGGGCCTACTGTAAAGATGTTTCAAAAAATGGGGTGTTTTAGGTTATAAAAATGGGCTTCATAAGCTAAAATCAAACAATCAAATCAATATTAAATATTTCTATTGCTATTTATATTCTCAGATTAACAGATGGATGTTAGTGGAAGGACACTTTTAAATATGTTTATTTGCAAATTAAATAAAACATACTGATCCTTTGTCAAAGGGACTTTAGCTGTGTTACATTTACCTCGGATGTCAGAGGTCGGAACTAAGAATGGCATCCTACCGATTTGACCGCGTTCCAGAAACAAGTTCCAAAACTATTATATTTAACAATGTGATAGGACTCTAGCCATGTTAGCCATTGTTAGCAAAACCAGTTGAAAATAATGCATTATGCGGTATTTTGCACGTACGAACACCGTAGCAACTTGTCCACAGACCTAAGGACAGTACTATGTTTACGGCTGATTTAATAAAACACAAAAAAAAGACAGAAGTGCTAATAATCATACAGCTTTCAGCTTCAGGGGGCATTCCAGTTTAAAGGTTAACTTTCGGTATTTTTCTACCTGTCAAAGTGACCGATGGGAACAAACAGTTTTTGAAATTGCTCCAGTAATAAGCAAGACCGCTGCAGTCAGCAACGCCGCTGTCCACTAAAAGTGCTTGTATTGCTTACTTAAATGGAGTCGGGTGAGTTTGGCGATGGCGATTTTGCCGTTTTTAGTTAAACAAAAAGGATGTTAGTCTTTAACAAAAAAGGTCTTTCTCTGTAGGCATCCTTTCTATAATGTTGTCAGACACTTGGAATAATAATCTTAATTCTTCTATCTATCTTAAATAAAAAGTCGGTCAGTGGCAAAACCACACTTTTAGTGGACGAAATTGAGAGTGAGCATTTTATCAGCCCAGTTCGCGGCTGCCGGTTACAGCGTTCTCTCTCTATACTGAAACAATTTTAGAGATTTTAGTTCACATTAGTCACTTAGACACCAATGCATGGAAAAATAGGGTCCAGGTTGAAAAATACCAAAATGATCCTTTAAATTTCCGACTGGGAACTCTGGAATTCCAACTTCCTTGTTAAACCGAAATACACCATTTGACTTTACTAAAACTCACTCTTTAAGGCTACATTTACATCGCTACGTTTTTGGTTTTCAAGCGGAGTTTTGAGCCAAAAGCGATCGCCGTGCGAGTGTTTTTAGCTCTAGTAGAAAAACTAATGTCGCTGCCCGTTGCTGGTAGTTGCCGTGGTAAAGTTAGAAGCTTACTCTCAGAGAACGAGACGTCATGACTGATGAGAGCCAATCAGGTGGCGAAACATTGGCATCAGTGTCGGTGTTGCCATAGGTCTCCGTTTGCGGCCGTTGAGACTGCAGCACAACCCCGGAGGTTCCAAACCAAAACGGGTGTCACTACTCGATGTGAGTCGAGTGCAGATGTGAGTTGCGCATGCGTCACTTTGCAACAAGTGGCCTACAAGAACCTGCTAACGAGAGACTTCTGTAATGTCAATAAAATAAAAATGGACCTACAGTACATAACGAAGTTCGTTCACTGCTGGCTACAAGTTAGCAATCAACCGCAACAAAGGCTGTCACTTGAATGGCATAACGTGTCATACTGAAATTTGTGAAATCCATAAAATAATAAACTTTTCTCATTACAAACAATAACCAAAGATGGAGATAATTTCAAAAACGTTTTAGCTATGTATGATCGTTTGATTGCTAACGTTAGCTCAAAACGCTGCAAACCGTTTAAATCTGCACTCGACTCACATCGGGTAGTGACAACGGGGTCAGAAGCCTGTCTTCCTGTCATCTGTTGACATCAGAAAGCACTGCAAGTAGGATAATAAGAAGAGGATGGGAAACTTTCCTCGAATTAGTATTGAGACCACTTCCATGCAAGACAATTGCAAAGTGACCTTTGGATAATGCATTATTCTCATGGAGTGATGATGGCAGGTCAGAGCATTTATGCTTAAATGTCAGATCACATGAGCTAACATTAGGCCTTCTACATGTCATGATGTACAGTAGGTGCCGGGGACTTTTTAATGTCAGCGTATTACATGATGTTCCCTTATCTGTCATTTACTAAAAAGAAACTATGAAAAAACAAATGATGGCTGGACACTGTAATTAAAGGGAGTGTCAGATCTATAGCAAAGGTCACTGCGGTAACACTGATGGTTGCTCGTGAGCGCTGGCGTGTGATGCTGCAAGTCATTTAACTGCAGTTTATGTGACAGTTTTACGCACAATGTAGAAAGACTAACTGAATAGAATAGAGCAAATATATGGGAATGTGCAGATAAGGCATCGATTTCTAGGAAGATGACATTGTTTGAGTGCAATTTTCAGTAAACATGGAACTTTTCTTGTAATTGTACCACAGTTTATCAGTGTGACAGTTTTACGCACAATGTAGAAAGAATGAAAGTGAATAGAATAGAGCAAAGATACGGGAAGGTGCAGATAAGGCATTGATTTCTAGGATGAAGGCATAGCTTGAATGCAATTTTCAGGATACGTGGAACTTTTCCTGTAAACTACCAACTGTATGGGTCATTACATTCAAGGTTTAATTTCCATATTTATTTTTTCTCGCTCACTAAAAAACTGCATAATTTTGTCTGTGCACATTATTAATACTTCATATCACATCAGTGGGTATCATAGTCATAGTGACATCACGCATCAATCACACACAGCCTGTGTGATAACTATGGCTCATTACTCTTTCTTCTCATTTTGCTGATAGTGTAACTCTGGGAATTTATGTTGAATATTAAAGTTCTGTTGAAAATTGCATTGCAGAAACATAGTGGCTTTCAAAATATGCACTATATTTAACCATACTTATGTTATTATTTTAGTTTAGACCAAATTCTACTGCATTCCTAGCCATCTCGAGGCTTGCCAGGCTCAAACAGAGCTGATAATGGGGTTGATATTATTAATTATTCAGTCTGTTGGGACTTGTCTTCGCTGGTTCAAGTCTTCGCACAGATTAAGTATGGAGTGTGGATTGGTAGCTGAAGAGCTGCCAGTTCACCTCTTGGGCGCTGCTAAGGTACCATTGAGCAAGGCACCAAACCCCTAACCGCTCAGGTCGCCTGTCTTTCACGCTGTGACATCTCTCCGATGCATGTGCATGTGTGTCATTGATGGGGTTGGTCCGAGCAAGGGCGCCGGAAATGTGTGTGTGTGTGTGTGGCTTCTCCAGTTAGCTAACGTCCGGTCCAACTTGATTTGGTCATTTGCGCTTCCCCAATCATTTCTAGGTCGTTTGAAGGTAGCAGTGCATGTGTCAAAGAAGTACCTTTACTATCAGTACAGTGAATCTGCATTAGATACATTCTCAGATGACTGAAAAGAGAATAGATGAGAAAAATCTTTTTTTTAGGCATTGAAACATTTCACAACCCCAGTGTGAAATGGTCTACAGCACATTCTGCCTTTTTCTCTGGGCATGAATGACCTCAGAAATAAAAGTAGCGACACACATAAACACACACACACACACACACACACACACACACACACACACACACACACACAAATTAGTATCTTTCCCAAGCCTGTTTTGTCACTGATAGTGACACTCTGTCAGTGGAGACACTTTTCAGGAACACTTTTCCTATTTCACACTCCTAAAGTATCTTGTACACTTTGTTTTCTCTTACCTATGCAATCCAACACTGTCGGGAGTGCACACACTACACTCTAGTGTTAGTTTGGTCAGACGAGACAAGACTAAATATGTTCGTCAACGACCTTTTTTTCCATGACTAAGACGAAACAATGATGAGACTGCGGCAATGTCCAAAAACGCTGACTAAGACTAAATTAACATGCATTATTGTTGACGAAAAAAGACGAGATTAAAATGTTTTGCATAAAATAAAAACTAAGATAAAATCTCTCTTCATTTTTGTCTACAATGGTCTCTACTTTTTCATCATGAGATAGAATATTCAGCTGTTACTAGGGTTGGGTACACAGATGTTGCGTTCACTTTAAACTCCCTTCGCCAGACTCGTGCTGCGTTCAATGTTATTGTAAAATACCATTTTCCATTTCAGTGGTTGTTGTTGTCGTTTAACAGGAATTTACTGGTGAAATAAGGAAGAGGCTCGATATTTATATAACTTTATATAATTTATTTTTATATAACTATTTGACTGAAATGCTTATCAGAAATAATCTCAGAAATGATTTGTTATTTAAAATAAGACTAAAATCTTTTGACTAAAACTTGACTAAGATATATCGAGTTCTCTTTTGACTAAAACTAGACTAAAATGATGAGACTTTTAGTCAACTAAAACTTGACTAACAAAAAAAGATATGTGAATATGACTAAAACTAACAAGGACATTTGGCACAAGACTAAGACTAAATTAAAAATAGGTGACAAAATTAACACTACTACACTGCAATTCTTAGAAGAGCTTTATTGTAGTCTGAGTCAGTACACAGCCCTAGATGAACCAGTACAAGACAGGGATAGACTGTGGAAAGTGTACCATCCCCATGTGAGTGTTAACTGAAACACTGGAAATGACATTAGTACTGAGGAGATATGCCTCAGGGAAATATCAGTCAGGGAAAAGGGGATTTTTTTAAGTAGGCCTAAGGCTCACACTAACGCTAATCATATTTTCTTTACAGTCAAATAACGTACAGGGCAGTCCTTTGAAGCAACGATTTTTTTGTTGAGAGCATAACAGGAGAAATGTGGCTTCACAATGGCTTTTGTCACATATGGATGCAATAACTCAGGATGTTGACACCATATGTATAAATACTTCTATGAAATCATTTGCTTTTTCCACTTTAAACACATGACAACAAGAACTGCAGATGTTACACATTTTTGCCCTGGGCGTAGACTCCCACTGCAGCAGTGAGAAGTGATTGAAATTCTGTTTTAACGGCAGTAAGAGTTAAGTAGCTTGTTAATTTGAACCGGTAACTGCAGAACTCGAGAGGGCCACCGGCTCGTGTGAAACCGCTTGGCTTATAGTGCTAATTTCCATGTGTTAAAGCTGTCAACATGGTGTGAAACATGTCGCTCCAAGTGTGACCGGAGAGGCGTGACTGAAGAAGCCAACCTGCTGTCAATTTACCATAGAAACACAACATTTATATCACATACATTGCTTTGCGCACATTCTGGGTATATCACTAAGCAACACTAACCTGACTCCGCCAGATGGATTGCTTCGCATTTGCTCGGCATATCCATCTGGGAACTTTCCGTTTAAGAACTTTGGGGAAGGAGTGAAAATACTGGTTAGCTGATTGGATGAACCATCTGTCTATCACCACTTATGTTGGCGATAGACGGGCCAAATCAACCAATCAGATCAAACTCTTGCCGAAACCAGTTGGGAGAAGAGCAAAAACATCTTTTCCTCTGAGAAAAGCCTCCAGTGCCGTTTTTTGCTCTTCTTTCAATGAAGGAACACTTTCTAATTCGGATCAAACTTGCGCGATAGCTACGCTCATCTCATCCGTGGAAGCTGCCGTGTGGTTTAGACTAACAGTCGCTTCTCGTTGCGTCACACCTAAACCCGCCTCAAAACCAACGCTGAATGGTCGGTCGTTTGGCGAACGGCTCCAAATTTGTCTATCTCAAGATGCCAGACTGATCTGCGAGTGGAAAACTGGAGCTCGCGAGATCAGGACGGTCTCACGAGGCCAAAGCAACACACTCTCACTCCCAATATAGGTCACATACGGCCATCTACCGAGCCAACACAGTCGCAAGGCTGATTTATGCTTCTGCGTCAACGCCGTGGGTACATAGGTAGGTACGTGGAGATACGGACCGCCACTTACGTACGTGAGCTACGGTGAAAGCTCTGCGTGGCGCGCCATCGTGACGTCAAAATATATATATACGTAATATCCTACGGCTCTTTTTTTTTTTCAGCGGCGCACGACAAAGCGGAAACAGGAGGCCTGAATGAGTTTGCCGACAACCGGATACCAAGACTCTCAGAGTGACTGCAAGTTTCTCTGGTAAACTTACTGGGTTAAGATGAGCTCTTTTATGGTGAATGAAAAGGCTTGATCCGACGAAGTAGGTCATCAAATCAAATCGAAAGCATTGACGGCAATGCTGCTGCTAGTTCTGTTGTTTACCTTTTTCTACTTCTTCTAGTCCGTAGAAAGAGCAACGTCGGTAGCCTTTCCTCACTAGCGCCACCTCTGTTCAGGAGAAGACTGCAGTTAGTGTCGCGACCACCAGCGCAGGTATAAATAGTCACGGCGATTTCATGACGTCACATATACACGCATCAGCTGGGCTGCGGTTACTGTAAAACACGCTTAAATCAGCCTTTGCTCCCAGCTCTTGGAAAACCGACGCTTGGTCAGAGGCCTTTGCTGTTAGTTACTGACGCAAAAAGTCTCCTTTATCAATATTTAAATGATTTCGACAATGTGGATGAGGTCATTATAGTTCGATGACCACCTGTATTCGAGCAAGAGTATACGACAACCAGTTCATGTCTTTTAGTAAGGTTAATAAGGCTGTGTCAATTTGCATATACGTTTACATTTGGGCCACAAAAAAGGTACTTTGGCATCCAAATTTAGAGGCATGGGGCCAGTGCATTCCTGTCCAAAGACTTTGCAAAAACACAGGAGGAGATGTGTTTGCCAGTTGTGTGTCAAAGGTGGTGTTGCAACACCATAGCCATGACTAACCGAACATTTCATTAGCACCTACCCGAGTGAGAAAGCAAACTATTTGTAACTTTTCATTGGAAAAAAACAGCATGCTGACTTGGAGCATTGATTTCCCCTGAAATGCATTATCTCCCGCCAGTTAACAAAATCTAGTGTGCTTACGTTTCTCCGTGGCCCCTCTCATTTTTAACAGGTCACCACACAAGAGAGCTTCTCATCTTCTGACGCAGAATCTCCAGCTCCACGCAGAGAGAATAGGCCCTTACAATTTATATTTGTTTGTTCCGCACTCAAGGAAAGAGAAATGTTTGTCTGGACTGTGGTGCACACAGAGAGCCTTGCATGTTAATGCCGCGATTGAATGATTTGCGTGTGATGGTGGCGCATTCTGTCATCATCACGCTACACGCTCTGTTCATTTTCTCTCACGCACACTCTCAACTGTGGAGAAACGCGTGTAGTTGGCTTTCAAAGACAACTTTGTCTGATGGTCCATGATTGCGAAAACAAAAGCCCACTGTAGATGTTTTCCCGTAAGCTCGGCTTTATTACATTTAACAATATGTTAACGGAGGTTTTCCTACAACATTAGGAAGCAGTTTAAGACCTGATTTGCCTTGCATCATCGTCATTTGTGTAAATTAACTTATCAAACAGACTTTTCAAAATTCAATCACTTCTTCTGATTAATGTTTCACAATGCACAACTTGGATTTATTGAAATCACATTTCATAAAAAAAGTTAGAAATAAAAGGATGGAATATAATAATAAATGGCCCAAAAAGACAGTTGGCTGCAGAAGAAGCCATGAAGGAGGAAGGGCTTTGAACTCAAACCTTACAGATAAACAGAGTACCCTATACTTACTTTCAGATATTAAATAATTTGACCGATTTTTTCGTGTTATCATATTGACAAGAGGTTACTATAAATATGATCCGGTTACGTACTGAAGCAAGAAACTGGTTGATTATTAAAAAATTAAATCCCAGATTACAAAGGCATATTGGAATTTGCCTCGGTTTTGCCAGTTTGAAAATCAGAAACAAGGGCTGATGACAGCCCAAGGAATAGCCTGACAAGAACTCACCATTGACAGGGCTCAATCTGAGTTGCAGGATAAACGGTTGTCTTTCAAATTCTCTCTGCACGCAATAGGATAGCGCTCCAACCAACCAGAGCAACGCTAGTTGACGGAGTAAACTTTTACCGTATCCGGTCGGCAAAACTCCGAACACATCTTCCTTTTTTAAGAATGACTTCAGTGCCGTTCTTTGTTCTTTTCTCAAAGAAAAGCTGAACTCCAAGTCTTCCGGAGTCGCAGGTGCGGCCAAAGCCGATTCGAAGCAGCAGCAGCAGCCATAAGCCCTCCCACCGACTCTATACACAATGTGATTGGCACGAACAGATTTTGGTTTTTCCAGCTCGCAAGCCAACCTGGCTGCAAATTGCATTTGCTAGGGCGCGTCTAGATTTCTAGGCTACCCAAAGAAGAGAATGGTGTAGAAAGTGTTTTTATTGATGACTGGGCGAAATAGGGAACTACCAATCATCTAATACTCGAAATGGCACCTGTGCCAAGCCAATGTCTGTTGAACACTTTGTCCTTTGTCCTCTACTGTAATATTCAAGGAATGTGGCTTTTAAACTGAATGACGTCACAGAGCGTGGCTCACTGTCAGCAGTCAAAGATGAAAATTTGAAAGCCGAGACAAGAAAGGAAAACAAAGAGGAGACAGATGGCGGGAGGGGTGAGGAAGAGAAACACAACACACTCTGAAGCTGTGTAGGTGTGAGCTCGATCTGCGCTAAACTGTTACAGCTGCTTACAATCATTGTATATCTTTCACACTTTCCCTGTTGCCGGTATTGAATAGTAGCTTCCAGCTGATCAGTTTGAGTCATACTTGAGGCACATACCATACTAACACCAATCTTTAACCAAGAAGGTGTTCCGCTACAACAACAATTCATAGTCAATAATTGCCTTTCTTTACAGAATGTAAACATCAGAATGTGGTTTGTAGGATATCCTGTCCCGGCTTGTAAAACCATCCACCTGCACCTTCACTATTTACTAAGGGAGCAATACCAAACTAAGAGTTACTGATTAGTCACAGACGATCATTTAGTTATTGACAACTACACTGGAACATTACAGAACAACTGGAATAACACACAGACCTGGACAAACAGAGAGCTGATGGAAACAGGCCCATGGTTCTACATATCTTATTTCATTGTACAAAATAAGCTTTATTGTTTATATTACATACACTTTAGTAGGGATTTGTCAAATAATTACACTGCATTACAAATCTCAAATTTTCTTCAACTAATCTTGACTTTGAAAAGTGAACATTTTCATTTGAAAGCATATATTTAAAGGACAATATTTGAATGTGCAACAGAGAGTAGTGGAAGACAAACTCTAAAAGCAGCAGCAGCACCACAGTGTTAAAGTACTCTATTACTGGACTGGAAGCTGTGGAATTAATTACTTTTGTATTGGTGTCATGTAATTCTAAATATGCTGAATGGTCCCTTTCAGATTGGTATATTATATTTAACATATTATTGAGTTATTATTACAGAGGCATTCCTTTATACATTTGGCATTTTAATATATCTTTTAATCTTAATCAGCTCAATAACCAGTAAATATGTACTGGAGTAAAACAAACATATTTCTTCTCAAACTTTATGGAGTAGTAGGACTGTATAAAATAGCCTAAAATTGAAATACTTGAAAAAATTGAATAAGAGCTTAAAATCATATTAAAGTCTCCATCCTCACCTACTCCATCACCAGCTGGTACGCTGCTGCCACTGCCAAGGGCAGAGTGCAGCATATCATCTGCTCAGCTGAGAAGGTTATTGTCTGCAATCTGCCGTCTCTCTAGGACCTGTACGCCTCCAGGGCAGGAAAGATGAAAGATTGAAGCCGACCAGTCCCCACTACAGACAACAAACTGCGTCCGGTGGCTCTGAGGTAGAGTGGTTGCCCCTCAACCACAAGCTCGGCGGTTTGATCCCAGGCTCCAAGTGTTGCTCAGTTCAGTGTCCCTGAGCAAGACACTGAACCCTGACTTGCTCCCCTGATGCTGTATGTATAGCTGTCGACTGCTCTTAATGCTTAGTACGTTGTAAATGCAGTACATTGTACTGTTTGTATGTGACAAATTAAGAATACAGTTTTGTTTTTGATTTGCTCCCGTCATAATTTTTTACTAAACTGAAAACGTTAATGTGAGTCATAAACGCTTCTTGAACAAATGACCTGTGGGAGTTCATTTTTATGTTTTATATATTTGGTTAATAATGATAACAATGTGTACTTTATCATAGTAATTGCAATAGTTGTTATATTTTTATGGTCATTTTTATATTCTATATTTATGTTCCTGCCCAATTTCTTTATTCCATTAATGTTAAGTCTGTAATGATTTTGTATACGGCGCGCTTGTCTTTGTCTGTTCATGGTGGCTAACATCGCTAGTGCTAATGATCCAGGTCTTCTGCATATTCCTAAAAAGTTATAAGACGGACATTTATTTCTATGAAAATACTGCTATATAACTGGTATTTACAACCTCATCTTGCACTTTGTTACATCATGAATCAGCCGAAAAGAGAAAAGCCTTAGTGTGCTTTGGACTGATTTCAGCAGTTGAGTACTATATTCTGCTTGCACATGCTGTGCAGGTCATCCGAGCCATCTTTAAAGTTGCACAACTGTGTTAGAGTTGGTCACTGGCGATAGCTGAAATCCTGCTTTGATAGAAGGAACAATACGCAGTGACCTCAGAGGTACGCAACAGGTGACCCAGATTCCTATTTAGGGCAAAGCTAGTCCACCAAATGATCGAATGTTTTACACCACATTAACAGAGAGGTGCAAACCACACCGTTTTCTAAATTAGGCTACTGCAAGCACTTTAAAGGAAGACACCGTGTTTAGGACAGGTTGTTCAGGTCAGTTCCCTGCTATCTGCTGTTAATCCTGGACGTCCATTCCATTAACCCTCTTGCATCCCAGGTGTGAACCAGACCATGATTAGGTGTTCTGAACCCATCAATATGGCTTTATGTCTAGAGGAGCAGGGTGAAAAATATTCTAAGATAGATAGATAGATAGATATACACCAAAATCATCTCTAGTACATCAACAATGTTGGCATATCATGTGTACACTGTATCATGTTGCACAATATGTACAAATATATACAATTAATTAAATATTGTGCTGTGATGAACATCTGCAGGCATCCGTTCCTGTGTCAGCTGACGGCAACTCTCCGCAGAACTTTCCGTGTATTTTTCCGCATATTTAAAACTCACAATGTTAACAGATCTCCGACCCAAGCAAACAGAAGAACAGTCAGTCAGACTTTCTTTCTGGATCACCGCTGGAAAAAAAAAAGAACATGTACTTCAGTCAAAAAAACAACAACAAAAAACAGCCTAAACTGAAAAACATGCAGTTGAAGAGTTTATTTTTAAATCTTTTTCCTAAAAAATCATTTTACACTGATAATAATAACCAGAGCTGCATCACTCAAAATGTTCCAGTCCATGGACGTGTAATCATTCTGCTAAGCACGGACTGTTTTTTTTGTAATTATCACGCATACACACAAGATATTTTCAATTCATCATCATCATCTTGATCATCATCATTATTATCATTTTTGTCAAAGCAGCGCTCTTTGAGATGGAGGACACTGTCTCGTTGTGGAATAAGTAATAGCTCTAATATGGAGACCAGGATCTCCCAAAAAAAAACAACCAGCATTAACAGAGCTGCAGAGTGTCACAGCAACATGTGGGCCCGGTCGGAGCATGCACCACAACAAGGCAATTAAGCCCTTCAGAACCTTTGATCCATTGCCCACCACGTGGTACATCAAATCTTTCACCAGACCAGGCATGTTTACATGGGAGGAAGACGCCTGTCACATTGTTTCTGTTTGAGAGATATTGTGCGTCAGTGCATCGGCCCTCTCCCCACACGCACACACACACACACACACACACACACACACATCAGAAGGATCTTTGATAAAAGCGCCTTATGTCATCCGTAATCGAATCGTCACTCCTGCATCTTGTCTGCGCCATCTAAAGCCTTTGTAGGAGCAGATTATCCTCTCACGCAAGACGCACAAATCATGTGTTTTATTATGAAATGCCCCTCGTCAAACAAGCCCCAATTGTCGGATGCCTGCTGCTCTGCTGCTCTTGATCCAACAACTAACTACAGCTGCAGCTAGATATTCTGCAGGAACAGACAGAACTTCTTTGAGACATTTCTGCTTGATAACCACCAGAGTGATAGGCAGTTCTTACTACACCTGCAGGCGGTGGTGTTATGTTATGGCAGGCCCCAGTGCACGCTATTATGACGGACCCCAGTTCACGCTATTACTAGTTATGAAACACGCACACACCCACCCCCCTATATAGCTACTGTATATCCTATCCTGTTATCACATGATCAAATCTTGACATTAGACAACATCAACATACCAATTAAACACAATACAAAAGTAAATAAATTTTTAATTTCAAAGGTGCAAAATTGTCACCTTTCAGCGAAAAAATGCCATTTTGAATCCAAAAGATTTGTGGGATTCCTGTTGATCCAATGATTTTTTTTTTTTCAAGTGCCCTGAACCGGGGTTACGTTCAATTTCAAAACAGTGTGCACCGTTTTTGCTACAGTTTCCGGGTTGAACGACAAAGTGGGTGATGCACTCTTGTCACACTTGTCACTTGTGCTTGTTTGTCCATATTTATATTACACACTGCTCTAGTTATTTTTATATGGTATTCATTTCACATACAACCACTGTTTAGTTTCAGTTAGATTTATGATGTTGCAGATTTGAACAGTGAATTGTTTGGTTCTTCATAATTCACTTTTCTTTGTTCCTTTGTTTGGTCAAACATGCAGAAATGGGGCGGCGGGGGGGGCGCCCAGCAGCATGGTGTATTTCCGTGCGTTCATGGACATCGGAAAAAATGTTCCCAGTGAAAACGTCACCATTCACGTCTCTTCCTGTGGGAATCAGAGGTGGGAAACTGGGGCTGGATTTTGCTAACTGAGTTTCCCAGTTGGTGATGCGTTGTTGACAACTGATGTTTGATGTAGGCAACTTTGGTTCACTGAACATATTTCAATGACAAAAAACTGTTTATTGTGGAAAAATGCCTCTGCCAAGAAACATACACAGACATAACATGTTTCAAATTATTCAGAAATAGGCCCATGTATAAAAAATAAAAAAACACCTTATCTGTGTCCTTTCCCGTTGGTTGTCCTGCAGATAAGACAAACACCTGTCCACGTGCTGTTTCTATGCTCGCATAAGAAAACAGCAGCAAATCTTTTGTTATTGTGGCCTCCATGTTTTCACACACCAGGGGTCCGTTCCAGGTAGAAGGTTTAACACACTCTGAGTGTAACCCTGATCTCTGAGTTGATTTACCCTGAGATGGGAGTTTTCGGTTCCAAAACTGCTGATTTGAGTTGGTTCAATCAACTCGGGAGTATGTTCACGCGCATGCACCACCACAATAAAAAGGCAGCATGAATGGAGCCATGATTCTACGATTCACCATGGTAACAACCACAAACAAACTGGTCGGCGGAAATACTCATGCGCACATACAGCGTGTCTGAACATGCATTTCGTTAAAAAAGCAAGAGAGAGAGAATTGGTGTGGGAGAAAATTGCTGCTTGAGTCAATGCGTAAGCATTAACAGTGTATTAATTTCATATTTACTCACAGTTAACTTATAATATTACTGGTGAAAACTGGAATTGTATTACACCTATAATTTCATTTGGGTGCAATCCTGCGGGCTCTTCTTAGACATAAGTATGTTTTCTTTATTTGTGTAAAATTAAGTGCACACTGTGTCTAGCCTTGTCCAGATTTTGGTAGAAATGTTTGGTAAACTCACCACTGGAAGATAGTGGTGCAGTCCATGGCTGATTGAGAGCCCTATAAAGGCAGTGTCATGTTGTCGCTTAGGTAGAGGGAAGCTGTGCTGATACAAACATGTGCTTAGGAAAGATTTGAGTGTGTTGTATGAAGAGAAGGTAAGAGCAGTGCTGATATAAACACAAGCTTTATCAAGTTTTGGGGACATACCATTGGAGAAGCCTTGCTGCTCAAATGCATGATGTTTCTCATTGTATTGATAGTTTCAAGTTTTGCATTGTTTGTAATTTTTCAAACATTTTTACACAAATCCCTGCAAATGAATCTGCGCTGTTTGGAATTCAAGAAGTCTGCCTGCCTATTTTTGCACTCTGGCTAAGCTACACAACCAGGATAAACTGTGTGCAACATGTTGTGTCACAATCACCTGACTGCCACACCCATCCACACACCTGTTCCCAATTCACTAATCAGTTCTGCCTGTGTTGGTGCTGTTTACATGACCTGTATCAAATTCGGAGCCCAGGAAGCAGAAGGACTCCAGTGTTGCTGTGGAGTCCCCCAGGGTGAGTAGGGTGGGTACGGCTGCGTCCGTCTCCACTGTCTTCAGAGCGTTTAGCTCCAGGTTGGTCTGACTGCACCAGGTCACCAGGTGGTCAATCTCCCGCCTGTAGACGGACTTATCCCCACCAGAGATGAGTCCAGTGAGGGTGGTGTCGTCTGCAAACTTCAGGAGCTTGACAGGCTGGTGACCGGAGGTGCAGCTCTTTGTCTACAGGTAGAAGAGCAGAGGGGAAAGGATGCAGCCTTGAGGGGAACCGGTTGCTGATGTTTAGAGAGTCATAGATGTATTTCCCCAGCTACACACGCTGCTTCCTGTCAGAATTAGAAAGTCTGTGATCCACCTGCAGGTGGAGTCAGGCACATGCAGCTGGGTCAGCTTGTCCTGTAGCAGAGCAGGGAGGATAGTGTTCAAGGCAGAGCTAAAGTCCACGAACGGTACCTGGCATAGGTTACTGAGGAGTCCAGGTGTCGGAGGATGAAATGAAGAGCCATGTTGACAGCGTTGTCTACAGACCTGTTGGCTCTATCGGCGAACACAGGGGGTCCAGAAGTGGGTCGGTGAGGGTTTTGAGGTGAGCCAGAACAAGGCGTTCAAAAGACTTCACAACCACAGAGGTCAGGGCGACAGGTCCGTAGTCAGGCCTTGACCAACTGCCACTTTGCTTGTTTGACAGCAATGATGTCTCTCTCTCATGGGTGGGCCAAATTCTCTGGAAAGGGGAGGTAACCTTGCTCCTTATGACCTCCATAAGGAGAAGTTTCATTCAGTTATTTTGATATTGAGAAAACAAACAATTAAAAAAAAAAAAAAAAAAAAAAAAAGCGTGGCTGTTCCCGGCTTCCGTATAAATGTGACAATCAAGTTAGTAATGTTTATTTCTTTGTGGTGTTTCCGTTTCCTTATGTGGAAATCAGGTGAATGACAGGAGAGTAGGAATAATGCATTGATGCACTGATGTGCACTGATTCCTGATGATATTTACATACTATTAAGTAAAGGATCTGATCTGATCTAATGGATTATATTGCTCTGTGGAGGTATTTTTTATTCTGAATAAAAAGCGAATAATAACAAATACTTGTATTTGTTTCCCTGTTCTGAATGAGGAAAAAAAAGGCCTGATGTTGTGTAATTCATTTGGCCAAATATATAACTAAGATAACTTAAGAAACACCCTGATGTTACCTTTTAACTAAATGACTTCCTGTGGCTCGCTTACATCCTAACTAAAGTCCACTTGGTCATGTGCGGCTGTATCCGGAGGAGGATGTGGGTGGCTGCTGCTGGCATGCAACCAATCAAACAGTAGCCACAATACAGGCTCACGTGCTTCAAAGTCTAAGTTGAATCTGGTAAGGATGTAACTCGCCCTAATATGATTGCATGCATTTAGTTCCGATGCTTATACATGACTTAACAGGGTGGCATTGACGCTCTTCCTATTTGCAGTTTAACCTGTGAGGTAATAACTACTGACCACTGCTTTAGAGGTGCAAGGTTTAATCTGCTCTGGAGAGCATCGCTGACGTATTGAGCATGAAAAGTTTGATGCAAAGTCATTAAAACTGTTTGTGCTTTCAACTCTGAATCAATACAAAAATCATTGATGGATGTGAAGATTTTATGAGTTGCTGGTAAACTGTTTAAAAACGGCATCTGTTTTGGATGGACACATTATTTTTTACAATATGCATGAAAAACCTACTACCTTTTAGGCATGGATTTGTACACAAACAGGTTTAGTCTCTAATAGGATATTTAATTGTATTCCTAGCCTCGGTTTTTATTATCAATTAATCCAGCTTGATTAATCACTACAGTCTATGAAATGACAAAAAATTGTAAAATAATATCCATCACAATATCCCCAACCTCATTTTTTCCCAAAAATATTATTAAAATGATTATCACGTTTGTTTGCAGGTTAGACCTCCCTTATCATGCTCATTTTCAGGTTCATACATATTTGTGGTTTCAACTAGAACATGTTTACATGCTTAAATGTTATAAAAACACATTATTTTTCTTATGCTGTCTGTCTGAATATACCTGTATTCATCCTTTGTCTGAAACGTTCAGTTTAAGTGGCTGTTTAAGCACCCCTCCTGGAAAAAATGCGTTCTGCTCTGATTGGTCAGCGTTTTTGGGTCTTGCGCATCTGCGCTCACTTAATCTCTGCACCTTCATTGCAGCCGGGGAATGACTGTAACGTAACGGCACTGTAGCAACACTAATGTACAGGAGAGTTGTGACATCACAAGCGTATGGAAGTCCTGACGGCTCGTTTAAAGGCACCGTTTCAATACAGGCTGTGTGCATTTCTCTGTGGATTGAGCCTTTTGATACTTTCACAGTATTTATATAGCACCTCAACCTTCTTTATAATGAAAAAAGACATGGAGATCTCACTTTTTACCAGATGGGACCTTACATTTTTAGCGTGACTAGAATTGCTATACTGCAGTTGCTCATTTACTCTACAAGACTAAATCAAGTCTAAATTTATCTTTTTAAAGGTCCCATGACATGGTGCTTTGAATGCTTTTATATAGGCCTTAGTGGTCCCCTAATACTGTATCTGAAATCTCTTTTATATAGACCTTAGTGGTCCCCTAATACTGTATCTGAAGTCTCTTTTATATAGACCTTAGTGGTCCCCTAATACTGTATCTGAAGTCTCTTTTATATAGACCTTAGTGGTCCCCTAATACTGTATCTGAAGTCTCTTTCCCGAAATTCAGCCTTAGTGCAGAATTACAGCCACTAGAGCCAGTCCCACAATGAGCTTTCCTTGTCTGTAGCTGCTGAGGAGGAGAGAGGGGGGGGCAAGGTGGTGAGTGGGTCTGGCCTTGACCAACTGCCACTTTGCTTGTTTGAAAGCCATGATGTCTCTCTCTCATGGGTGGGCCAAATTCTCTGGGCGGGCAAAGCAGAGAAAGGGGAGGTAACCTTGCTCCTTATGACCTCATAAGGAGAAGATTCCAGATCGGCCCATCTGAGCTTTCATTTTGTCCAAGGCAGAGCAGGATACCCAGGGCTCGGTTTACACCTATCACCATTTCTAGCCACTGGGGGACCAGAGGCAGGCTGGGGGAACGCACATTAATGTTAAAAAAACTTCTTAAAGTGAAATTTTCATGCCATGGGACCTTTAAAGCCTCCGATATGCATCGTAAGAGTATTCTGTTGGCATTGTCTTTACTTGCTAGATAAAATGCAGAATGATCTCGTAGACGAACACCCCGACGATAGTGGTGAACTCGGTGAACAGGGTAGTGTTGAAGATAACGTCATACACCCGTGGCCGTATTTGCAAGAAATGTTTCTGTACATTGATGCCAGCTCTAAAAATATGCTGTTTGTTCTTTGAATTTAAGAGAATTGTGCCTGAAAAGTCCTAGAAAAGAATGTCATTATGATTTGATGAGTGAGATTAAGAAGATATGGGAACCCTGAATATGCTTTATGCTTTACTATAAGAAAGCCACAATAAAAGTTCTAACCGCTTGCTTTTTAAAAAACAAACAAAAAAAACTTTTTTTTTACTTTTACTTCAAATACTTAAGTACATTAAATATCAAATTACTTTTGATACTTAAGTACAGTATATATCAGATGCTTTAAGACTTTTACTTAAGTAATATTCTGAAAGGTAACTTTCACTTCTACCAAAGTCTTTTTCTAGTAGGATACTTGTACTTTTACTCAAGTATTGCTTTCTAGTACTTTATACAACACTGGCGTAAGTCACTGTGTTATAGGGGCCTGTCCTATCAGTTTGATCTCAGCGTGTCTGAGCCATGTCTGAGCCTGCTGTGGTGCTCTGCTGAAACATAAATACATTACAGATTAAGAATGATGCTGCCAGACACTGAGCTACTCATCTTCCCTGTATCAGTCAATCATTTTGTGTAAGAGATGACAGTTTAGGGTAACCACAATCAGGCTTGTGTTGTGTAATATAAGAGTCCACAGGCTGTCGGACTAAAACATAAAGGTCTCTTCTTCCTCCGCTACAAAATCTTCAAATATAAGGACGAGATGACTAAAATGCTCATTTCTTACAAAGCTGCTGGTACATTTATAGGTACTCGTTGCTAAGATGACTCATAACACTGAGGGCTCAAAGGTTACTGAACATTCTGGATTCGTTTTTATTTAATTATGTCTCATTGACAAATAAGGGTTGTAAAGTTTTCCAGTTGACCCGTCTGCTAGTAGATTTAATTTGTGGCAGTTGCTAATGAATAGGAAAATGCTGGATAGTGATGTCACTATTGTTGTCACTGAAATCAGACCCAAGTTTTTTCAATTTTAATTCAAATTTTTATACTTCTATGCTTGGAAAATAACGTAATTCATGTGATTTAAAAAAAAAAAAAAAAAAGAATTCTGTTAAAGGTGCAATATGTAATATTGTATGTAATACTGGCAACTATCGGTTAAAATTGTTACTGCACTACCAATTCAAAATACTGGAGAGGGGTCGGGGGTCCACACGCCAGTCAGGCACACTTCCTCGGCTTAGAATTACAATACGAAATGCTAAAAATACGACTACCTTGCCGACGGAACACACTTCATTGGCTTAGAATTACGGCAACAATTGCTAAACACACTGCAAACTCACAGTCCTCTCTTTCCGATTTACAGCCCCCCTCTCTTGGCTTAAAATAACTCACCGTTGTTGGCTCCAGCCGCTGAACTACACGTTGTAAACAGCCATGGGTTGCTTGCCTGGTCCTCCCGGTAACGTTAACAGTTAGCAGGGTTAGCATGGCGACGTTAGCCTGGACCAGTCGGGATCACTTTACTGGCTATGTCTCAATTGTTTTTGCGAGTAAGCAACTCGGGTACTCTAGCTATATAATTCAATGTGAGTACACAAATGTTGAAATGACAAAAAATGCCCATCCCTAGTAGCTGTGATAAATTAGCCTGAAGCTAATGTTTACCTGTTCAGGAGAAAATAAGCCAACTCTGCGTCCTTTTGGGATTTAAGCTGTCTCCATCTTTCAAATACATCTCCAATATTTACCAGGGGGTTGTTACGTCTCTGGTCACGCAACTGTTAGAAACATGCCGTTTTCTTTTTTTATGTCATGTAGAAATCTATCTCCGTTGATCCTGTTCGTTTGTTTGCTGCTTTCATGGCTGTACTACCGTTACAGCTGTAGCGCGCTGGGTTTATGTTTTTACAGGTATATCTGGCAACCCGGCCTGGCTGTCAAACTGGGCCGTTGATAACAACACAAAGACCAAAACATAAACATAAATTCCGTCACGGAATGTAAATTAACGATCTGAAATTCATGTTTTCTTGCCGTAAAGAAGTTCTGCCACAAAAAAAAAGGTTTCATTAAATTTCGAGACGCACCGACCAGATGGCCGATCCTCGGCAGAAGCGACGCCGACTTGAACGTACGTTCTGCGCGTGCGCGAGACGTAATACGTCTCCATAACAGCAGGCGGCGCTAATCAAATCAAAAAATTAAAACCGGCAGCTGATTGGACGAACGCGTCACGTGGGTCTGGTTTCTCCGGAACTTCAAAGCCAGACTGTTATGGCGGCTCGTTCAGAATACGATCTCATATTGTACTAAAATAGTTCACCGAAATGTGTTTCTGAAAACATTTTAAGCGAGAAATAGGCCGTGCAGTTGCTGAATCTGTCTTCATTTCAGATCGACAAAGGTCAGTTTAAAAGATTTTCATCAGATTTTGAGACACTCTAGTCACGCTCATTCCTCTCCCCTCTACCAATCAGATGGGTCATTTGAGTCCAACTGCCGGCAGTGCCCGCCCCGCCGATTATACATGTCAAATCGGCCAAAATGAAGGCCGACGGAACTCTCTGAACACACCGAACAGATTCGAGTCACTGACCTCGCCAGACTGTCCGATGGCCGATTATCGGCTTTGTGTGTCTGGAACCTTAACATCCACCGGTCTTATGCAATGTCTTTCTTTCCTTTCTTTATTATGATCCCCAGTAGCTGATGCAGAACATCAGCTACTCTTCCTGGGTTCCACTCAAAACATCAAACATTACAACACACAATAAGACATTTTCAGACAAAACAACCACATGATATTAAAATAAAAGCAGTAGAACTAGCATTATTCTTTCTTGCAAATATAACTATACATATTCCTTCTTTATATACTCTTATAAATATTACACTAAATACATAAGCGCTGAATATATAAAAAGTTCAATCTTACCACTTCTTTGTATACATGTGAATATTCCTATACATAAAAATTACAAAAGTTGTTTCCAAATATGGTTACAGGCTTGGGGCCCTTAGATGTTGCTTTACTTGTTTTTTAACGCTTGATTTATCGTGCGCTTTAGCAATCTCAGCCTTCAGTCTGAACAGGAAGTCACAGAAACACTCACATCCTGTTAGGTCCGATTCTGATTTATTCAAATGTTATCAGACCCGTACATCAGCTTTGTGTAGTCTCCAATTGTTTTGATTCTGACAGAGTAGCTGTTAATATGCTCTACATGTGATCTGTTGTGCTAACCACTGGGCCACCAGTGTCATGCTGTTATGTCTGCAAACAGCAGAGTATGACCTGTAACTCTCAGCATGATGTACAATACAAAGTGCAATGAATAAGGCATGAGGTAACACCACCTCATAACCAGACAAAACAAAAATATGGGGTAAATAATGCAATACAAGTGAAAACCCGGACCGTACTGTTCAGAGAAAAACAGTCCACTAGATCAGTTGCCGGAAAGGGAGAACACCTAGGGTAAAGGAAGCACAGAGCACTGCTGATAGATAAATCTGAGATATGACTCTCCTGAGATTGCCAGGTGACAGCGTGGCATCTCGTCTCTGCTTCTGTGTCTCCCAGAATAACCGTGACAACACGGCTGCGTGCGTAAAGCCGTCTCACCTCCCTGGCTAACTTCCTGATGGTCCCAGCCTCGCTGTAACGCGCTTTTGAGAGTCAGTTGCGAGACCGCGTTGCATAAGCAGGATCCTACGGACCTTTACTGTGTCATTAGTCCCTGATATAGCAATTACATCTCCATTCTCTCAGCCCCTGCACCTTTGATGACGTACGTGAGACTGATCGTTGGCATTTGATTAAACCGCGAGCTGCTGGAAACATTTAACGATGGCTCTTCATTATATTTCTCACAGGTGGAGGTCACAGAGGTTTGAGCAGTGAAAATCAAAGTGTCTCCTGGTACAGTATAGACAGGTATTGTATATGTAATGTACAGTATATTCAAACATCTGTGTTTTTTTTTTTTTGAATATTCAAACGTCATTTCTGGCCAGTTTTGACAGCACTATAATGTATGCATTCAGGGGCGTAATTTTGATTTCAAGGATCGGGGGTTCAGTTAGTACAAGCAAAAATACAAATACTTGCTGAAAATGTAAAGAGACTTGTATACATGTTACCGCGGAAAAAATAGAGGGGGGTCCATTAAAGCAAAAAAGTGTAGGTGTAAGTGAGGCGTAAAATGCATTTTTTTCATGTTACAAAGTATGCAAGAATACACTGTTTTATCTCGTATACTTTTTACTTACACTGTTTAAACTAGCCACCCCAAGCTCCACTGTAATATGTGCTGTTTTTAAAGATTTTATACACATTTTTGTTTTTAAGGTATTCTTAAGGCGTGCCAGATTTCTATAGAGCCTTCCAGGCCAAAACGCGGCTAAAACACACCGTAAACAGGCCTTAATATGTAGCGGAAAAAACACCCAATCTGGCAACACCAGCCACCAGTGTCGCACCGCCGCATGCGTCATCAAAACAAAAAGCAGCATGGAGGCGACGTATGATCATTTAAACGACTTTTATGGCAAGGTCGGTGAGGATGGGAAATATCTTACATTTCTGTGCGAACTTTGCCCACCGGCTTTCAAAAAGAAAATCACTTCAGTCCCATCCACAGCAAACCTGAAACGGCACGTTGAACTGATTGGATATGAAGATGAAATCTGACGCATAGTTTCAGTGTTAAAACTGATAAAAAAAATAATAGCTCGCAGCAACATATGGGAAAAAAAGAACTATGAACTAGTTCACTTTTGGAACTGTTTACTTAGTTCAAAATGTTGAAGTATGAACTATGAACTGAACTAGTTCATTTTAAAATGTGTGAACTGAACTTTGAACTAGTTCATGTAGAAAGGGAACTTTCCCATCGCTGCGTTATCTAGCAGAGACTTTGTCAGGCCATCCTCCAACTGCGCCAGAGACATTACGATTGAAACATTTTCAGATACAGTATTTGCTGAGACATTCCATGGAAGAATTCCTGCACTGTAACCCATACTCCACATCCTTTACATCCTCTGCTGCTGTACTTTACACCCTGTACTTATTTACACTGTGACGCTGGCCTTCCTCTATCCCCTGTGACGCTGCTGATACAAATGTTGACTCTTTTGCCATTTGAGATGGTGATGGCTCTGACCGGTTGACAATGAATTGCTGTGTGTAAACCTTGGACACCGTGATCTTATTAAATGTAATTTTTCTATGTCTTTGGAGTGGCCCTGAGCTAGGGGATCAACACACAGGTTTCTTAAGGGGAAAAAAACAATGTTCAGCTAATAGAGACAATGATGCATAACAGTAAACACCATAATGATGTATTTTTATTGTTTTTTTTTTATAATGAATGCACCAAGGAGTAGAGCACATCTTGTTACTGATTAGTTGGAGGGCAGTGTCACAGTACACCGCTGTGTGTCCCTGAGTCCTTACACACTTTCTCACACACGCAGGAGAATGTTCTCTGTGTGTGTGTGTGTGTGTGTGTGAACAGAATACAGTATACAGGATTATTGCTGATAGCGTCGAGCTGGCACGTCACACAGTGCGAGAGAGCGAAAGAACTGGACAGTGTGTTTCTGGTTCATCTCGGACGGTGGAGGGGGGGGAAATAACGTGGGGGAATAACGTGGTGCAAATACTGTAAAATTAAAACCACGTTGACAACAAACTGTGTGTTGTGTTTGGAGCTGCAGGGGAGGGTAATAATTCTCCAGCCTACTGTGTGTTTGTTTTCATCTTGTACAGCCTGAGGCGTGGACTCGTGGATAAAGAGGCCTAATGTGCCAAGTCATGCTACGGCTCATCACGTTTTTACTAACTGTGGAGTCACAATGGTGCAAACAGATTGGATGTCTAACCCTTAGCTGATACCAATATTATGGTTTCATAAAATGGTTTATTATTTGTCAAACATTGGACCCTGTCCAAACAACCATAGGCCTGCTTTCTCAGATGGTCTAAGCCAGTTTTCCCTGTGCTGTATTTTCTTTATTTGATGAATGTTATTACTGTTTGGATCCGGGTGTACCCGGTCTGTAGTGCGCTGGTCTGATCTCAGGATGTTTGTGGATTTTGCACTTTTTCTGACCGTGTCATATTCTCCAATATAGCTGGACATTTGAGACTTTTGCATCCGTTTCACAGCAATGAGACACACATTTATGGATGCTGAGAGATGTCTATTATTTGGCCCACTGATGCTTATTCTGCAGACGTGCACAAAGCAGGGTGCCTAAGGGGTTAGAACCTGTGTGTGTGTGTGTGTGTATGTTTGTGTGTTCAGTGCATGGGGGCTTTTGGTTACAATTAAGTTAATAGCAAGGGGTTGTGGGTCTGTGTGTGAACACTATGGAGTTTAAAAGTTAGGATAAAAGGAATGAGAAACAATGCAAAACAAGTTTTAGTTGATGTTTTTTTTTATTATATTACGACTTCTTTGCAAAAATTGACATTGACAATAAATATACTGTACATTCAGAATAAAAAAAATTTCAGATTGCAACGAAACATTCAAGTAACCATTATAAAATATAGGATACGATGTAAACGTTAATTCCAGCCCCTGAGCCTTAGAGTCTCTTTCCTCCCCTCTGTGTGATGCATGTGTAGACGGCATGATTTAACAAAACACATTTTACGCACCGATGCACGAGTCTCACAAAGTATAAAGCCACGCCACACATTGAGCTCTGATGGACAGAACAAGCAAACATTCTCACATGTCTAGTGGGCAATGGAGTTTTTTAGCAGTTCAAGCGGACTCGCGTGTCCATCAGTGTCCTTGGAGACGGCGCCAGAGCGCGCGGCGGCGGCGGCGGCCCCGGCGTCTCCACTCCACACCTCCCGTGTCAGTTTGAGCGCACACGGCCGGACAGGTCGCGTCCCCAAGCTGACGCACCTGCATCTTCTTCCAAAATATTCGAGTTGAGTGTGCCTCCCAGTCTCCTTAACTGATCACACATCTCTCTTTGTCTTTGCTCTGGCCGCCTCCTATCGCCTTCTCCTTAATGTACATGAGGTCGCTGTGCACGCTGGGTCTCAGCGCGCACGGGTTCACCATCCCGTACGCCTCTCCGATGTCCTTCATCTTCTTGCTTTTCATGGACTTTCTGTGCAGCATGTCGCAGTACTGCACGGACACTTTCCGGTGAAGGTCGGGGCTCATTTCGTGAGGCAGTTTGGCCAAGGTAAACAGAGTCTGGAACATCTTATCGACGTTCTCGTTGCGCTTGGCGGAGATCTCGAAGTACGCGCACTTCTCGTCCCCGGCCACCAGCTGCTCGATCTCCTCCTGCTGCACCTCGCGGTAAAACTCTCGGTCGCCCTTGTTCCCGCAGATGACCAGAGGCACGTCGATGTTCTCCTTGATTTTGTTCTTCAGGCACGACTTGGTCTCGAATATCTGCCGCTTGAGCCGCTGCACCTCCTGGAAGGAGTCTCGGTTATCCAGACTGAAGACGAGAATGAACACGTCACCTGAAGGGAGAGAAGGATGCCTTTGGTTAACTTTTTGCCGTGCTTTTTCGACAACATGCAAAGAGTTGCAACATGGGTGTTTTCTAACCCTAAGGCGCACCAGTGCACCCTGCTGCATCCGTGCGCTCTAGAGGCGCACATTGATCTCATGTTTGCAACATATAAAATGCACCCTATTTTTGCACGACCATTGTTGATTTCTAATTCTCTATAACTATTCTGCATGCAAGAACAGAAAGGCACACATATGCGGATAAGTACCTGTCAGTATGGATAGCCTCCTCATGGCGGGGAACGGGTGGTTCCCTGATGTATCCAGTATGTCCAGCTGGTAAACGTCTCCCTTGATGCTGTACAGTTTCCTGTGAAAGTCCTCGATGGTCGGCGTGTACTGCTCTTCGAACCTCCCGTTCAGGAAACGGGACACGATGGCCGTTTTCCCAACTTTGGTGGATCCCAGTATCACCATCCTGTAGCAGTTCTTGGCTGGGATGTCAAACTCGCTTTCGGACGGCGACATTTTCTTAATCATGATTACACCTGAGTGCGTGGACTGCTTTTCCCCCCTCTGGAAACGGTTTCGCGTAAAAGGCGGTGGAGCGGTCTTTAGTCAGTGGAGATGCTACTGGTTGCTCTGCTGTGTGTTTCTGTCTCAACTCCGGAGTGGAGCCCGTGTATTTAAGCGCGCGGCGGACGCCTCCTCCCGCCCACGTCACAGCTCGGTAAGTAGGAACTCTGGGCTTCATTGAGCGCTAGGAAAAGCGGACCATTTGCCAATCGGTGCGTCAACCTTCCATTTCTGAGGAAGACAAGACGGGTGCGCTGGGACCATACAGTGAACATCTGACTCTCCAAAACAGGACATTGTAACTTTAGGGCGATGGGACAAAATAAAAACCTCCACCGAAGTTCACTAGTAAACGCTCTTTCTGACATTTAACTGGGTTTGGCACACTGTGCCGAAAATCTGTGACCATTCGACATGTTCTTAAAACGTAAAACGTCTGCAGCGGATCTGAGTTCGTCCAGACCAAGGAAATATGCTAGACAGGTTTTGTTTTCACTGATTCTGAATTATCAAGTGGCCTTCAAAGTGTGGTTATGTTCAGTGCCTAAATGGGACCCCAAAAAAAGTGCCAGTACCCTAACTCATCAGTTGCATGACTATTAATACATACAGGCTAAATGGGGGTGTTGGATCTCTGAATTTAGAATTAGATTTGCTTGTTTCACCCCCCCCCCCACCCTCCCCCAATAAATCATGATATACAGCCTATGTTGGTATAATATTAGCATATTCATACTCTAAACAACAATTAAAAGTAAGGGTAATCATGTGGACAAAAATCAGAATGCCGGTACTCAGTACTTGTGAGTGCTGGCCCAGTTCTGGCACTGTTTATGTTCCTTTTTGTTATAACAAGGAACGCTGCCACTACATATGAGGGTATCAATGGATACATAATGTATTCATTCATATCCTCAGTAACTGCAGCAGCTTCATGTCACCAGGCAGAAGGGCAGTTACCAAAGTGACCAAAAGGGGGCACTCAGGGTACAATTGTATCCAGATGAGAATGGCATGATTTACCTGAGGAAAAAAACTGTGTGTGTGTGTGTGTGTGTGTGTGTCCGTGTGTGAGCTGAATATATGCAGTTTCTGTGTCTTTGTTTAGTGGACTGCCTTTAGGAGAATTGTATCTCAGCTGGCAAATGCAAAACAACTGACAATTGCCATGTTCATTTATCTGTAATGAAACCAGTCATTACTAATGAAAAATATGTGTGTACGAAAGTGGGAATTAAAGTTGTTTTCCTTATTTTTCAGTAGCGCTTCATAAAATTGAATGGAGTTTCTGCAAAAGGAAGAGGGGGAACTGAACACAGGATTCAAACTTGTTGATTCAAAAATGAGCGTTTGCTTCTTCAATGTGACTCATTCACTCAGGTGTAGGGCTCAGGTGTTCAAAAACATTCGTTACCGGTAGGGCTGGGCGATATATCGATATATTATATTATATTGATATCGTGAGATGAGACTAGATATCGTCTTAGATTTTGGATATGGTGATATGACATAAGTTAATGAAAATGTCACTTTATGAGTTTTTTTTTTTTACATTAATATGAGTTCCCCCAGCCTGCCTATGGTCCCCCAGTGGCTAGAAATGGTGATAGGTGTAAACCGAGCCCTGGGTATCCTGCTCTGCCTTTGAGAAAATGAAAGCTCAGATGGGCCGATCTGGAATCTTCTCCTTATGAGGTCATAAGGAGCAAGGTTACCTCCCCTTTCTCTGCTTTGCCCGCCCAGAGAATTTGGCCCACCCATGAGAGAGAGACATCATGGCTTTCAAACGAGCAAAGTGGTCAAGGCCACACCCCCACCCTCCACCTTGCCCCCCCCCCCTCTCTCCTCCTCAATAGTTACAGACACATAAATGGCACATACTAAGGAAAGCTCATTGTGGGACTGGCTCTAGTGGCTGTAATTCTGCACCAAGGCTGAATTTCGGGAAAGAGACTTAAGATACAGTATTAGGGGACCACTAAGGTCTATATAAAAGAGACTTCAGATACAGTATTAGGGGACCACTAAGGTCTATATAAAAGAGACTTCAGATACAGTATTAGGGGACCACTAAGGTCTATATAAAAGAGACTTCAGATAAATTAGGGGACCATCCATCCAAAGAGCACCGTGTCATGGGACCTTTTAAAGGCTGCATTACAGTAAAGTGATGTACTTTTCTGAACTTACCAGACTGTTCTAACTGTTCTATTATTTGCCTTTTCCCAATTAGTCATTATATCCACATTACTGATGATTATTTATCTAAAATCTAAGTGTGAAGATATTTTGTTAAAGCACCAATTGTCAACCCTAGAATATCGGCGCAATATCGATATTGAGGTATTTGGTCAAGAATGTCGTGATATCTGATTTTCTCCCTATTGGCCAGCCCTAGTTGCCAGTACTAATACCAATACATTGACTTTGATATCGCTTCCTAAGCGATACTTTTTGTCGAAACTAATTTTATATAACAAAAAGAAATTACAGCATTACACATTACGGCACAAATCTCTTAGATTTTTTTTTTTTCAGCTCCTACTACGTGAGCCGCGTCTCTGTGTGTGACGTAGAGTTTTTCCTGCCTGCCCCTGCCATGTGTAACGTGAGACAGCCAATCACAAAACATTATTAGCGTGCTTATTGGCTCACTGACGCTGATGAGATTTACTCCTTAGGTATTGAAATTGGGTATTGAATGACGAGGCATTTTTCAATACTCGATACTTGAGAGCAGGGGTGTCAATTTCAACTTCACTAAGGGCCACACTGGAAAATAAGAATGACAAGGGCCAGACATGTTTAGTTTATTGACATGCTTTTATTTAATCAAAAAAGTCCAATATCTTTGACTGTCTTATTGCCTGTGTCATATAGTCTTCTCACTTAAAGTTTGGTGGACATTAAGTCTTGAAGAAGTCAGGAAAAAGTTCCTGAGCCATCATAGAAAAAAAGCGCCCCAAAAACGTTGGAAAAAGCGTCCAAAAACGTAGAAAAAAGTGACAAAAATGTCGGGAAAAGTTACAAATTGTCAAAAAAAAATGACAACAATGTCAGAAAAAGCGACAAAAACTAGGCCAAAATGTATTGTGAACGTAAATTGATATGCGGGCCGGATCCTAATCTGTGAAGGGCCGGATTTGGCAACAGCAAACAGACTTAAAGTGCTCATATTATGCTTTTTGGCTTTTCCCCCTTTCTTATCGTGTTATACAGTATATCTTTTTTTGTGCACGTTATAGGTTTACAAAGTGAAAAAGCCCAAAGTCCAGCCCAAAGGGACTTACCATCTCCAACAGAAAACACTGTTCACAAACTGCTCCAAACTGCTCTATTGTAGTCCAGCCTTTACTTTGTTGTCCGCGAGGCCAGATGAAAACCCCAAAACAAAGAAATAGCTGAATCCATGTCATTCCTTGCTTGTCAGTATTAACAGAATAACCATATAATCACTTGAATAGATGTGTTTTGAAAAGCAAACTATATCATTGCTTAGTGTGTGTGTTGAAATCCCCCAAAAAATAACATATCTTGCTTATCTTTTGCTTACATACTGATCTGTTTTTGGATTTTATGACAGAAAGAGCTCTCATTGAGAAAATGTGAAGAGTGTAGGAAAGCACCTAGACAGATAAGACAGATAAGAAGAGCACAGGCAGGAGCTGCGGCCTTGACGGGTGCATGCAGCTGTGTGTGTGTGCGTCTTGAAGGCACATGTGTGGCCATACACAGCACACGAGCTGTAGAGTTCATGAGGCTCATTACTGTAACGTTATTTGTGAAGTGTTTCCTACATTACCTTACAAGGATAGGGAAGTACATATAGTACGTCCCTTTTGATAATTTTGGGAGGAGTAAAATGTTTTTTGTGTATAAATATGAGTGTTTTTGCCGAGTAGCAGCCCCTTCTTTTGGGTGCCTTTTGAGCCCTTTTGAGTCCCTTTTTGGCCCCTTTTGGGTTCCCTTCGGGCTCTTTTACCCGAGCGCTTTACGTGGCATCGGGATGCCATGAAGCCTTCTCCATCTACCCTTGCACTTTCTGTTGCATTGGGGAAGATTCATTATGCCTCTCCCAGCCAGAGAGGGGTCCCCTTGCGCTCGCTGAGTGTAAGGGAGGAAAAGAAAAAGAAAAAGAAAAAAGACTATCTCTGAGAAGCGGCTTCGAATACCTCTGTTAAACAGAGGCCAAAAAGTGCTCTTCTCTCTTAATTTTTATTTTGTAGAGGACCACTTGCTTTTAATTTCTGCTTTTGTCACAAAATAATAAAAATCACCTGAGTCCGACTTTGGACTAGGAGAGCCAACTTTTGCCAGTTCCTTATTTTTCTCTGGGATCGTCTTGCGTCAAGCGGGGAGGGTTTCCCCCCTTACGGGGGTGAGTAACTCCTCTTTAACCGCCCATGGAGAGTTGCCTCCCGGCGGGGATCGACTTGGACCTCCTGTTATCTCCTAGTGGGAGTTAATTTCCCTATCCCCATGGCCTGGTCAGAGCCTTTGAGCATCCCCCTCTCTCAGTCCGGCGACCAAGGAGGGCAAGGCGGGCGTCCTTGAGAAGGAAGGGACCTCCGGTGACACTGGGAGGATGGCTGAGACCGTGAGTACTAAAGAAAAGTCATTGGTTTTAAGATCCCCTCGGGCAGTGCTTGTCATATACAGGGGGATAAGAGCCCGTGTTTTTGGGGACGTCTGGTGTATTGTGTATCTAACCTCTTGTCTCGCCTTCGGGTTCCTTGATCCGGGCGAGGGCTTCTCCTTAGACAGAGAGCGTGTGTGTTTCTATAAACTAAATTAATCAGGGAAGCGTCAAAAGCAACTCCTTTTTAGTATAGGTCAAAACATTCGCCCCGCTGACGGGCAACGGGCGTTCGTCCGTACGGCTGAAGAGGGCACTAGAAGGGCCGGGGGTTTGCTGAGGGGAAGGCAATAAAAAGGGGTTGGCTCGGCCACAGCGAGCGACGCGACGCCTCAGCGAACTGCCACACCGGTCTACAACTTCAGAGACAAACGTGCGTCACTTTGTAACACACCGTTATAATGCTCGGCTAGCTGCTAGTGTGGCATGCCCTCATACTCTGCTTCTGACTGGCTAGTAGTCCTTAGCTACTGCGCATGTGTGACTCCCAACAAAGATGGAACAGAAGTGAGATGCCTCACTTGTAGCTAAAACAGAGAGCTCAACACACAGGGTGAAAAGAGGAGGTGCAGCAGTGTGCAGTACAACAAATACATGGTGTTTTTCAAACCATGTAAACCTATTCTGATATAACCTCTAAATACAATTTATGAACCTGAAAATTAGCATAATATGAGCACTTTAATGAGGAAACAAAATCATCAGATTTGGTTTATTCATCTTAGAATGACTTTTATCTGTAATGGTATATGTATCTGTACATGGTAGTTTTAGGTAGTTTTACATGTATTACATGTTTTTCTGTTTTTCTGTATTTATTGTTTGTTTATGTATGCACCTTTTACCAAGGCAAATTCCACACAAGTGTACTTATTGTGGCAATAAATCCTTTTCTGATTCTGATTGTTCTGCTTTGTTGTCCTTGTTTTTAGCTGTATATCTATTTTTTTGTCGCATGGCAAAGCCAGAGTCAAATTCCTTGTATGTGCGCACATCTTTGGCCAATAAAGCTGATTCTACTGCAGGAAATGAACACAGGTCGGTTGGACCTCTGCGTCGAGGCATAAACCTCCAAGGACATATACGCCTGCTCTACCCACTGATTTTACTTCTGAATCCGTTATCGGTACCGATACTAACCTTATTAAGCAAATCCATCTCAGCAGTTCAACCACAGCCTAATCTTTTGTCGGCTAAATTTAACTGTAAAGGCTGCTGGCCCATGAGCCTTTACACTCCGGGATAATCAGATGGTGTATTGGTGAACAAAGTTCAGAGGATGCATCACAGGGTGCACAACGCTACTCTTTTAACTTTACTGTAATGTTTAGTGTTTGTTCCTGAGGCATCTCCCCACTGACCCTCTGTGTCCCATGACCTGGCCATCTATATGGTTATATTGTTATGAATATGATATTTAATATATGAGTCATGACACTTTTAAGTATGTGTATGTCATGGGGCTCCGCAGGACTGACATACAGGAGCAGGAGATATGGTGTGTGTGTGTGTGTGTGTGTGTGTGTGTGTGTGTGTGTGTGTGTGTGTGTGTGTGTGTGTGTGTGTGTGTGTGTGTGTGTGTGTGTGTGTGTGTGTGTGTGTGTGTGTGTGAGAATAGTTACTTTCACCAGTGTGTAACCCCCCGATAGAGAGACAGAGGAAAGGCACAAGCAGTTTGTGACAAAAAATGGATGAGAGGCTCACAGGTCTTTAACAAATATGCAATGAAGAGATAAAAAAAAAGAAAAATCCCCACAGCTCTTTCTCCTTCCCTCCATCTCAGGAACATCAGACAGAACAAATAATGGAAGACCGTTTGCAAGTGTATTTTTAATCCTGTGGTGCATGCACGAGTAATAAGGAAGAGGTGGCAAACGGTGGTCACGTTTGGCTGGCTGATTGATCATGGCGCCGTGGAGCAGGAAATGCAGAGGAGAGTGGAAAAACAAATGATGCAGATAAAACAGCGAACAAATACGACTTCTGCCGGGCAGCAAGACAGAGTGGGAGATATAGTGATGTCATTAATGAAGTCAGAATTTTTTTAAAAAACTGTATTTTCATGAGACAGACTTAAAGGTGAGAAAGAGGAATGTATGTATAAATGTAGTCAAGGCAGTTGTTTCATGGTGTAACTAAAAAGTACAAAAATAACAACATATTCTTACTACTGTACTAAAAATGGAGAGATTGAAGACACAAGTGGTGGGCATTAATACATATATACACAAACTCCCTCAAAACTACAAAAAATGGCTTTACATTACAGTTTGTGTAACATTAAACATTAAAAAAGTGATAAAAAAAGTCATAGTATAGTATGTCGACAAAGTGATAAAAACGTCATAGTATTATATTGTAAAAATAGTCATAGTATAGTATGTTGATTAAAAAAAAGTGCTTTAACCTGAATTAAGGTTTTTCCTGAGTTTTCCTGAACACATCCCGGCTGATTCTCCTACCACTTACACCTGCTGCAATCTGCACACCTGGTCCTGATTATCATCCGCTGCACCATATAAGCCGTGACCAGACATCCATTCCCCTGCCGGATCGTTAGCGTAACCAGTATGTTTTGCTCTCGTATCAAGCTTCTAGTTTTGGAAAGTCTATTACTGTTTTTGGTCTCTTTGCCTGTTGCTAATCAGCTGCTTGTTCCTCTGTCTACAGTTATTCACCTGGATTGTCACTCACACCTGCCTGGCTGTCTACTTCGCTGCAGCACATTTGGATCAGCACAAAACCCTGCCACCTTCCAGCCTCACTCCCTGCCGACCAACTGGACCTAATTGTTTTCCACATTCAATTCCAAATAAATACTCACCTTGTATTTTCTACTTACCTTTTCCTGGTCTGCTTTTGGGTTCCTGCACTAGACTAATCGTGACAATAGTATAGTTTATCGAAAAAGTGATAAAAACGTCATAGTATTATATTGTAAAAAAATGTGATAGTATAGCATGTCAAAACAAGTGAGAAAAAGTCACAGTATAGTATGTCAAAAAAGTGATGAAAATGTGATAGTATAGTATGTCGAAAAAAAGTGACAAAGTCATAGTATAATATGTTGATAAAGTGATAAAAAAACAAAAGTATAGTATGTCATTGTATAGTATGTAAAAAAACAAAAAAAAAAAAAAAAACTAGTCATAGTATAGCATGTCGAAAAAAGTAATTAAAGTCAAAATATAGTATGTTAAAAAAAAAGTCATAGTATAGTGTGACTTTCCAATAGCCATTTGGCTAAAAAAACAAATAAGTTCTGATGGGAATCAAACCCACAACCTACAGATTCACAACCTGACTTCTAACACACCAAGATATAAACCAAGACATGGTATTTTGTGGCGAAAAAAGTCATAGTATGGTATGTTGACAAAAGTCATGGTACAGTATGTCAAAAAAATGATAAAAACGTCATAGTATAGCATGTCGAAAAAACATGAAAGAACCATGATATCTTATTTGAAAAAAGTCATAAAAGCGTCATAGTATAGCATGTCGAAAAAATGATGAAAGAGTCATAGAATAGTATGTCGATAAAGTGATAAAAAGGTCATAGTATAGTATGTTGAAAAAAATGATAAAAAAGCAATAGTATAGTATGTCGAAAAAAGCCATAGTATAGTATGTCGAAAAAAGCCATAGTTTAGAATGTCGAAAAAAATGGATAAAAATGCTATAGTATAGTATGTCGAAAAAAGCCATGGTATAGTATGTCGGAAAAAGCCATAGTATAGTATGTCGAAAAAATTATAAAAAGCCATAGTATAGCATGTCAACAAAATTATGAAAATCCATAGTATAGTATGTCAAAAAAAGCCATAATATAGTATGTAGAAAAAACGTATAAAAAATACATAGTATTGTATGTCGAAAAACGCCATAGCATAGTATGACAAAAAAAACGTATAAAAAAGCCATAGTATAGTATGTCGAAAATCTTTAAAAAAAAGCCATAGCATAGTATGTCGAAAAAATCCATGGTATAGTATGTCGAAAAAAGCCATAGTATAGTATGTCGAAAAAATGATAAATAGCCATAGTATAGTATGTTGAAAAAAATGATAAAAAAGCCATAGTATAGTATGTCTAAAAAAATTATACAAAGCCATAGTATAGTATGTTGAAAAAAATAATAAAATAGCCATAGTATAGTATGTTGAAAAAATGATAAAAAGCCATAGTAGTATGATGATAAAAATTTTGAAAAAGCCATAGAATAGTATGGCGAAAAAAGCCATAGTTTGGTATATCGAATAAAGCCATAGTATAGTATGTCGAAAAAATGATAAAAAGCCATAGTATAGTATTTTGAAAAAAATGATAAAAAGCTATAGTATAGTATGTCGAAAAAAGCCATAGTATAGTATGCCCAAAAAATGATAAAAAGCCATAGTATAGTATGTCGAAAAAAGCCATAGTATAGTGTGTCCAAAAAATTATAAAAAGCCATAGTATAGTATGACAATAAAAATGATAAAAAAGCCATAGTATAGTATGTCGAAAAAAAAGCCATAATATAGTATGCCCAAAAAATGATAAAAAGCCATAGTATAATATATAAAAAAAATGATAAAAAAGCCATAGTATTGTATGTCGAAAAAAGCCATAGTATAGTATGTCGAAAAAAGCCATAGTATAGTATGTCGAAAAAATGATAAAAAGCCATAGTATAGTATGTCGGAAAAATGATAAAAAGCCATAGTATAGTATGTCAAAAAAAAGTATAAAGAAGCCATAGTATAGTATGTCGAAAGAAGCCATGGTATAGTATGTCGAAAAAATGATAAAAAGCAATAGTATAGTATGTCGAAAAAATGATAAAAAGCCATAGTATAGTATGTCAAAAAAAAGTATAAAGAAGCCATAGCAGAGTATGTCGAAAAAAGACATGGTATAGTATGTTGAAAAAAGCCATAGTATAGTATGTTGAAAATAATTATAAAAAAGCCATAGTATAGTATGTCGAAAAAAGCCATAGTATAGTATGTTGAAAAAAGCCATGGTATAGTATGTCTAAAAAAATTATACAAAGCCTTAGTATAGTATGTCGAAAAAAATTATAAAAAGCCATAGTATAGTATGTTGAAAAAAATGAAAAAAGCCATTGTATAGTATGATGATAAAAATGTTAAAAAAGCCATAGAATAGTATGTCGAAAAAAGCAATAGTATGGTATGTCGAAAAAATGATAAAAAGCCATAGTATAGTATGTCGAAAAAAATGATGAAAAGCCATAGTATAGTATGACGATAAAAATTATAAAAAAAGCCATAGTATAGTATGTCGAAAAAAAAGCCATAATATAGTATGCCCAAAAAATGATAAAAAGCCATAGTACAGTATGTAAAAAAAAAATTATAAAAAAGCCTTAGTATTGTATGTCGAAAAAAGCCATAGTATAGTATGTCGAAAAAATGATAAAAAGCCATAGTATAGTATGTCGAAAAATGATAAAAAGCCATAGTATAATATGTCGAAAAAAAGCCATAGTATAGTATGTCGAAAAATGATAAAAAGCCATAGTATAGTATGTCGAAAAAAATGATAAAAAGCCATAGTATAGTATGTTGAAAAAAATGATAAAAAAGCCATAGTATAGTATGATGATAAAAATTTAAAAAAAGCCATAGAATAGTATGTCGAAAAAAGCCATAGTATGGTATGTCAAAAAAAATTATAAGAAGCCATAGTATAGTATGCCCAAAAAATGATAAAAAGCCATAGTATATTATGTCAAAAAAAAAGATAAAAAAGCCATAGTATTGTATGTCAAAAAAAGCCATAGTATAGTATGTTGAAAAAAATGATAAGAAAGCCATAGTATAGTATGATGATAAAAATGTTAAAAAAGCCATAGAATAGTATGTCGAAAAAAGCAATAGTATGGTATGTCGAAAAAATGATAAAAAGCCATAGTATAGTATGTCGAAAAAAATGATGAAAAGCCATAGTATAGTATGACGATAAAAATTATAAAAAAGCCATAGTATAGTATGTCGAAAAAAAAGCCATAATATAGTATGCCCAAAAAATGATAAAAAGCCATAGTACAGTATGTAAAAAAAAAATGATAAAAAGCCATAGTATAATATGTCAAAAAAAGCCATAGTATAGTATGTTGAAAAAAATGATAAGAAAGCCATAGTATAGTATGATGATAAAAATGTTAAAAAAGCCATAGAATAGTATGTCGAAAAAAGCAATAGTATGGTATGTCGAAAAAATGATAAAAAGCCATAGTATAGTATGTCGAAAAAAATGATGAAAAGCCATAGTATAGTATGACGATAAAAATTATAAAAAAGCCATAGTATAGTATGTCGAAAAAAAAGCCATAATATAGTATGCCCAAAAAATGATAAAAAGCCATAGTACAGTATGTAAAAAAAAAATGATAAAAAGCCATAGTATAATATGTCGAAAAAAGCCATAGTATAGTATGTCGAAAAAATGATAAAAAGCCATAGTATAGTATGTCGAAAAAAGCCATAGTATAGTATGTCGAAAAAATGATAAAAAGCCATAGTATAGTATGTCGAAAAAAGCCATTGTATAGTATGTCGAAAAAATTATAAAAAGCCATAGTATAGGATGTCGAAAAAAGCCATAGTATAATATGTCGAAAAAAGCCATAGTATAGTATGTCGAAAAAAATTATAAAACAGCCATAGTATAGTATGTCGAAAAAAATTATAAAAAAGCCATAGTATAGTATGTCGAAAAAAGCCATGGTATAGGATGTCTAAAAAAATTATACATAGCCATAGTATAGTATGTTGAAAAAATAATAAAAAAGCCATAGTATAGTATGTCGAAAAAATGATAAAAAGCCATAGTATAGTATGTTGAAAAAAATAATAAAAAAGCCATAGTATAGTATGATGATAAAAATTTAAAAAAAGCCATAGAATAGTATGTCGAAAAAAGCCATAGTATGGTATGTCAAAAAAAATTATAAAGAAGCCATAGTATAGTATGTCGAAAAAAAGCCATAGTATATGCCCAAAAAATGATAAAAAGCCATAGTATATTATGTCAAAAAAAATGATAAAAAAGCATAGTATTGTATGTCGAAAAAAGCCATTGTATAATATGTTGAAAAAAATGATAAAAAAGCCATAGTATAGTATGATGATAAAAATGTTAAAAAAGCCATAGAATAGTATGTCGAAAAAAGCAATTGTATGGTATGTCGAAAAAATGATAAAAAGCCATAGTATAGTATGTCGAAAAAAATGATGAAAAGCCATAGTATAGTATGACGATAAAAATTATAAAAAAGCCATAGTATAGTATGTCGAAAAAAAAGCCATAATATAGTATGCCCAAAAAATGATAAAAAGCCATAGTACAGTATGTAAAAAAAAATTATAAAAAAGCCTTAGTATTGTATGTCGAAAAAAGCCATAGTATAGTATGTCGAAAAAATGATAAAAAGCCATAGTATAGTATGTCGAAAAAAGCCATAGTATAGTATGTCGAAAAAATGATAAAAAGCCATAGTATAGTATGTCGAAAAAAGCCATTGTATAGTATGTCGAAAAAATGATAAAAAGCCATAGTATAGTATGTCGAAAAAATTATAAAAAGCCATAGTATAGTATGTCGGAAAAATGATAAAAAGCCATAGTATAATATGTCGAAAAAAGCCATAGTATAGTATGTCGAAAAAAGCCATAGTATAGTATGTCGAAAAAAATTATAAAACAGCCATAGTATAGTATGTCGAAAAAGCCATGGTATAGGATGTTGAAAAAAATTATAAAACAGCCATAGAATAGTATGTCGAAAACAGCAATAGTATGGTATGTCGAAAAAATGATAAAAAGCCATAGTATAGTATGTCGAAAAAAATGATGAAAAGCCATAGTATAGTATGACGATAAAAATTATAAAAAAGCCATAGTATAGTATGTTGAAAAAAAAGCCATAATATAGTATGCCCAAAAAATGATAAAAAGCCATAGTACAGTAAAAAAAAAAAAAAAATGATAAAAAAGCCTTAGTATTGTATGTCGAAAAAAGCCATAGTATAGTATGTCGAAAAAATGATAAAAAGCCATAGTATAGTATGTCGAAAAAATGATAAAAAGCCATAGTATAATATGTCGAAAAAAGCCATAGTATAGTATGTCAAGAAAATGATAAAAAGCCATAGTATAGTATGTCGAAAAAATTATAAAAAGCCATAGTATAGTATGTCGAAAAAAGCCATAGTATAGTATGTCGAAAAAATGATAAAAAGCCATAGTATAGTATGTCGAAAAAAGCCATTGTATAGTATGTCGAAAAAATTATAAAAAGCCATAGTATAGTATGTCGAAAAAAGCCATAGTATAGTATGTCGAAAAAATGATAAAAAGCCATAGTATAGTATGTCGAAAAAATGATAAAAAGCCATAGTATAGTATGTCGAAAAAAGCCATGGTATAGGATGTCGAAAAAAGCCATAGTATAGTATGTCGAAAAAAGCCATAGTATAGTATGTCTAAAACAATTATACAAAGCCATAGTATAGTATGTTGAAAAAATAATAAAAAAGCCATAGTATAGTATGTCGAAAAAATGATAAAAAGCCATAGTATAGTATGTTGAAAAAAATGATAAAAAAGCCATAGTATAGTATGATGATAAAAATTTTAAAAAAGCCATAGAATAGTATGTCGAAAAAAGCCATAGTATGGTATGTCAAAAAAAATTATAAGAAGCCATAGTATAGTATGTCGAAAAAAGCCATAGTATGCCCAAAAAATGATAAAAAGCCATAGTATATTATGTCAAAAAAAATGATAAAAAAGCCATAGTATTGTATGTCAAAAAAAGCCATAGTATAGTATGTTGAAAAAACTGATAAAAAAGCCATAGTATAGTATGATGATAAAAATGTTAAAAAAGCCATAGAATAGTATGTCGAAAAAAGCAATAGTATGGTATGTCGAAAAAATGATAAAAAGCCATAGTATAGTATGTCGAAAAAAATGATGAAAAGCCATAGTATAGTATGACGATAAAAATGATAAAAAAGCCATAGTATAGTATGTCGAAAAAAAAGCCATAATATAGTATGCCCAAAAAATGATAAAAAGCCATAGTACAGTATGTAAAAAAAAAAAATAAAAAAAGCCTTAGTATTGTATGTCGAAAAAAGCCATAGTATAGTATGTCGAAAAAATGATAAAAATCCATAGTATAGTATGTCGAAAAAATGATAAAAAGCCATAGTATAATATGTCGAAAAAAGCCATAGTATAGTATGTCGAAAAAATGATAAAAAGCCATAGTATAGTATGTCGAAAAAATGATAAAAAGCCATAGTATAGTATGTCGAAAAAAAATATTGTACCATAGTATGTCGATGTCGAAAAAATGATAAAAAGCCATAGTATAGTATGTCGAAAAAAAAGCATTGTATAGTATGTCGAAAAATTATAAAAAAAAAAAAGCCATAGTATAGTATGTCGAAAAAAAAGCCATAGTATAGTATGTCTAAAAAAATTATAAAACAGCCATAGTATAGTATGTTGAAAAAATTATAAAAGCCATAGTATAGTATGTAAAAAAATCGAAAAAAAAGCCATAGTATAGGATGTCTAAAAAAAAATACAAAAATAGTATAGTATAGTATGTTGAAAAAATAATAAAAAAAGCCATAGTATAGTATGTTGAAAAAATAGTATGGTAAAAAAAATTATAAAATAGTATGTTTAAAAAAAAGCCATAGATATGCCCAAAAAAAAATAGTATAGTATGTCATGAAAAAAATTTAAAAAAAGCCATAGAATTGTATGTCGAAAAAATGCCATAGTATAGTATGTTGAAAAATGATAAAAATAATATAGTATAGTATGATGATAAAAAAGTTAAAAAAGCCATACAATATACATAAAATATAAAAAGCCATTTATCATTTTTTCACATTCTATACTAAAGCCATTTTATACATACTATACTATGGCTTTTTATCATTTTTTTAACATACTATACTATGACTTTTTTATCATTTTTTTCGACATACTATAGTATGGCTTTTTCATAATTTTTTTCGACATACTATACTATGGCTTTTTTATCAGTTTTTTTTCGATATAATATATTATGACCTTTTTATCACTTTATCGACCTACAATACTATGGCTTTTTTATCATTTTTTCGACATACTATACTATGGCTTTTTATAATTTTTTCGACATACTATACTATGGCTTTTTTCGACATACAATATTATGGCTTTTTATCATTTTTTCGACATACTATACTATTGCTTATTTCGACATACTATACTATCGCTTTTTTCGACATACTATACTATGGCTTTTTTATAATTCTTTTCTACATACTATATTATGGCTTTTTTCAACATATTATACTATGGCTTTTTTATAATTTTTTTCGACATACTATATTATGGCTTTTTATAATTTTTTGGACATACTATACTATGGCTTTTTTCGACATACTATACTATGGCTTTTTTATCATATTTTTCGACATTCTATACTATGGCTTTTTTCGATTTACAATACTATGGCTTTTTATAATTTTTTCCGCCATACTATACAATGGCTTTTTATCATTTTTTTTGACATACTGTACTATGTTTTTTTTATCATATTTTTTCGACATACTATACTATGGCTTTTTTATCATTTTTTTCGACATACTATACTATGGCTTTTTTCGATTTACAATACTATGGCTTTTTATCATTTTTTCGCCATACTATACTATGGCTTTTTATAATTTTTTCGACATACTATACCATGGTTTTTTATCTTTTTTTTTGACATGCTATACAATGACTCTTTTATCTTTTTTTTTGACATACTATACTATGACGCTTTTATGACTTTTTTCAAATAAGATATCATGGTTGGTTCATGTTTTTTCGACATACTATACTATTCCTTTTTTTGATATACTATAATATGACTTTTTTATCATTTTTTTCGACATACTATACTATGGCTTTTTATAATTTTTTTGGACAAACAATAATATGGCTTTTTCAACATACTATGCTCTGGCTTTTTTATCATTTTTTTAGGCATACTATACTATGGCTTTTTTTTATAATTTTTTGAAAATACTCTACTATGACTTTTTATAATTCTTTCGACATACTATACCATGGCTTTTTTCGATATACTATACTTTGGCTTTTTTATCATTTTTTTCGACATACTATACTATGGCTTTTTATCATTTTTTCGACATACTATACTATGGTTTTTTCGACATACAATATTATGGCTTTTTTATCATTTTTTTTAACATACTATACTATGACTTTTTTATCATTTTTTTCGACATACTATACTATGGCTTTTTTATCAGTTTTTTTTCGATATAATATACTATGACCTTTTTATCACTTTATCGACCTACAATACTATGGCTTTTTTATCATTTTTTTCGACATACTATATTATGGCTTTTTATAATTTTTTCGACATACAATATTATGGCTTTTTATAATTTTTTCGACATACTATACTATGGCTTTTTTATAATTTTTTTCTACATACTATATTATGGTTTTTTTCGACATACTATACTATGGCTTTTTTTTTTTAAATCGACATACTATATTATGGCTTTTTATCATTTTTTGGACATACTATACTATGGCTTATTTCGACATACTATACTATCGCTTTTTCATAATTTTTTTTGATATACTATACTATGGCTTTTTATTATTTTTTCCATCCATCCATCCATCCATCTTCGTCCGCTTATCCGGTGTCGGGTCGCGGGGGGAGCAGCTCCAGCAGGGGACCCCAAACTTCCCTTTCCCGAGCAACATTAACCAGTCTCGACTGGGGATCCTGAGGCGTTCCCAGGCCAGGTTGGAGATATAATCCTCCACCTAGTCCTGGGTCTTCCCGAGGCCTCCTCCCAGCTGGACGTGCCTGAACACCTCCCTAGGGAGGCGCCCAGGGGCATCCTTACCAGATGCCCGAACCACCTCAACTGGCTCCTTTCGACGCAAAGAGCAGCGGCTCTACTCCGAGCTCCTCACGGATGACTGAGCTTCTCACCCTATCTCTAAGGGAGACGCCAGCCACCCTCCTGAGGAAACCCATTTCGCCGCTTGTACCCTGATCTCGTTCTTTCGGTCATGACCCAGCCTTCATGACCATAGGTGAGGGTAGGAACGAAAACTGACCGGTAGATCGAGAGCTTTGCCTTCTGGCTCAGCTCTCTTTTCGTCACAACGGTGCGATAGATTGAATGCAATACCGCACCCGCTGCGCCGATTCTCCGACCAATCTCCCGCCCATTGTCCCCTCACTCGCGAACAAAACCCCAAGGTACTTGAACTCCTTCACTTGGGGTAAGGACTCATTCCCCTACCTGGAGAAGGCATTCCATCGGTTTCCTGCTGAGAACCATGGCCTCCGATTTAGAGGTGCTGATCCTCATCCCAACCGCTTCACACTCGGTTGCGAACCGATCCAGTGAGTGCTGAAGGTCGCAGGCCGATGATGCCATCAGGACCACATCATCTGCAAAGAGCAGCGATGAGATCCCCAGCCCACCAAACTGCAACCCCTCCCCACCCCGACCACGCCTCGATATCCTGTCCATAAATATTACAAACAGGATTGGTGACAAAGCGCAGCCCTGGCGGAGGCCAACCCTCACCTGAAACGAGTCCGACTTACTACCGAGAACCCGGACACAGCTCTCACTTTGGTCATACAGAGATTGGATGGCCCTGAGTAGAGACCCCCTCACCCCATACTCCCGCAGCACCTCCCACAGTATCTCCCGGGGACCCGGGTCATACGCCTTCTCCAAATCCACAAAACACATGTAGACCGGTTGGGCATACTCCCAGGCTCCCTCCAGGATCCTTGCGAGAGTGAAGAGCTGGTCCGTTGTTCCACGACCAGGACGGAATCCGCATTGTTCCTCCTCAACCCGAGGTTCGACTATCGGCCGAACCCTCCTTTCCAGCACCTTGAGTAGACTTTACCAGGGAGGCTGAGAAGTGTGATACCCCTATAATTGGCACACACCCTCTGGTCCCCCTTTTAAAAAGAGGAACCACCACCCCAGTCTGCCACCCTTTGGCACCGTCCCAGACTTCCACGCAATGTTGAAGAGGCGTGTCAACCAGGACAGCCCCTCCACACCCAGAGCCTTGAGCATTTCTGGACGGATCTCATCAATCCCCGGGCTTTGCCACTGTGTAGTTGTTTGACTACATCAGTGACTTCCGCCTGGGAAATCGACGACAATCCCCCGTTATCCTCCAGCTCTGCCTCTAACATAGAGGGCGATTAGTCGGATTCAGGAGTTCCTCAAAGTGCTCCTTCCACCGCCCTATTACCTCCTCAGCGGAGGTCAACAGTGTCCCATCCTTACTGTACACAGCTTGATGGTTCCCCGCTTCCCCTGAGGTGGCGAACAGTTTTCCAGAAACACTTTGGTGCCGACCGAAAGTCCTTCTCCATGTCTTCTCCAAACTTCTCCCACACCCGCTGCTTTGCCTCTTTCACGGCAGAGGCTGCAGCCCTTCGGGCCCCTCGGTACCCTGCAACCGCCTCCGAGTCCTCCGAGATAACATATCCCGGAAGACTCCTTCTTCAGTCGGACGGCTTCCCTGACCACTGGTGTCCACCACGGTGTTCGTGGGTTACCGCCCCTTGAGGCACCTAAGATCCTAAGACCACAGCTCCTCGCCGCAGCTTCAGCAATGGAAACTTTGAACATTGTCCACTCGGGTTCAATGCCCCAGCCTCCACAGGGATGCACGAAAAGCTCCGCCGGAGGTGTGAGTTGAAAGTCTGTCGGACAGGGCCTCCTCCAGACGTTCCCAATTTACCCGCACTACACGCTTGGGCTTACCAGGTCTGTCCAGAGTCTTCCCCACCCCTGACCCAACTCACCACCAGATGGTGATCGGTTGACAGCTCTGCCCGCCTCTTCACCCGAAAGTGTCCAAACATACGGCCTCAGATCAGATGAAACGATTATGAAATCGATCATTGACCTTCGGCCTAGGGTGCTCTGGTACCAGGTACACTTATGAGCATCCCTATGTTCGAACATGGTGTTCGTTATAGACAATCCATGACTAGCACAGAAGTCCAACAACAAACAACCACTCTGGTTTAGATCAGGGAGGCCGTTCCTCCCAATCACGCCTCTCCAGGTGTCTCCATCATTGCCCACGTGTGCGTTGAAGTCCCCCAGCAGAACAATGGAGTCCCCCACTGGAGCCCCATGCAGGACTCCAGTCAAGGTCTCCAAGAAGGCCGAATACTCCGAACTCCTGTTTGGTGCATATGCACAAACAACAGTCAGAGTTTTCCCCCCCACAACCCGCAGGCGTAGGGAGGCGACCCTCTCGTCCACCGGGGTAAACTCCAACATTATATTATTTTTTCGACATACTATACTATGGCTTTTTTCGACATACTATACTATGGCTTTTTTATCATATTTTTCGACATTCTATACTATGGCTTTTTTCGATTTACAATACTATGGCTTTTTATAATTTTTTCGCCATACTATACTATGGCTTTTTATAATTTTTTCGACATACTATACTATGGCTTTTTTTTATAATTTTTTGAAAATACTCTACTATGGCTTTTTATAATTCTTTCGACATACTATACCATGGCTTTTTTCGATATACTATACTTTGGCTTTTTTATCATTTTTTTCGACATACTATACTATGGCTTTTTATAATTTTTTCGACATACTATACTATGGCTTTTTTCGACATACAATATTATGGCTTTTTATCATTTTTTCGACATACTATACTATGGCTTTTTTCGACATACTATACTATGGCTTTTTTATCATTTTTTTTAACATACTATACTATGACTTTTTTATAATTTTTTCGACATACTATAGTATGGCTTTTTCATAATTTTTTTCGACATACTATACTATGGCTTTTTTATCAGTTTTTTTTCGATATAATATACTATGACCTTTTTATCACTTTATCGACCTACAATACTATGGCTTTTTTATCATTTTTTTCGACATACTGTACTATGGCTTTTTATCATTTTTTCGACATACTATACTATGGCTTTTTCGACATACAATATTATGGCTTTTTATCATTTTTTCGACATACTATACTATTGCTTATTTCGACATACTATACTATCGCTTTTTTCGACATACTATACTATGGCTTTTTTATAATTTTTTTCTACATACTATATTATGGCTTTTTTCGACATACTATACTATGGCTTTTTTTTTTTTTAAATTCGACATACTATATTATGGCTTTTTATAATTTTTTGGACATACTATAATATGGCTTATTTCGACATACTATACTATGGCTTTTTTATAATTTCTTTTGATATACTATACTATGGCTTTTTATTATTTTTTGGACATACTATAATATGGCTTATTTCGACATACTATACTATCGCTTTTTTATAATTTCTTTTGATATACTATACTATGGCTTTTTATTATTTTTTCGACATACTATACTATGGCTTTTTTCGACATACTATATTATGGCTTTTTTATCATATTTTTCGACATTCTATACTATGGCTTTTTTCGATTTACAATACTATGGCTTTTTATAATTTTTTCGCCATACTATACTATGGCTTTTTATCATTTTTTTGACATACTATACCATGGTTTTTTTCGACATACTATACTATGGCGTTTTTTTATATACTATACTATGGCTTTTTTCGATATACAATACTATGGCTTTTTATCATTTTTTTCAACATACTGTACTATGTTTTTTTTTATCATATTTTTTCGACATACTATACTATGGCTTTTTTATCATTTTTTTCGACATACTATACTATGGCTTTTTTATCATTTTTTTCGACATACTATACTATGGCTTTTTTCGATTTACAATACTATGGCTTTTTATCATTTTTTCGCCATACTATACTATGGCTTTTTATCATTTTTTCGACATACTATAATATGGTTTTTTATCTTTTTTTTCGACATGCTATACACTGACTTTTTTATCATTTTTTTCGACATACTATTCTGTGTTTTTTTCATCATTTTTTTGGGCATACTACATAATGACTTCTTCTTTAGCTCACTTTGTTAGAAGACAAGGGGAGTCTTAGGTTGGGAGTTTGATTCCCCTCAAGAACTAATCCTTTTTTTTAAGTCAGAAGTCCAGAGGAAAGTCACACTGTACTATGACTTTTTTTATCAGTTTTTTCGACATACTATACTTTGGCTTTTTTCATAAACATTTTAGACATACTATAACTCATAAAATGATTAAAAAAAAAGTCATAGTATAGCATGTCGATAAAGTGATAAAAACGTCACAGTATATTATGTCGATAAAGTGATAAAAAACGTCATAGTATAGTATGTTGATAAAGTGATAAAAAAGTCATAGTATTATCTTGTAATAAATGTCATAGTATAGCATGGCGAAAAAAGTGATAAAAACGTCATAGTATAGTTTGTAAAAAATAGTCATATTATAGTATGTCGAAAAAAGTCATAGTATAGTATGTCGATGAAGTGATAAAAACGTCATAGTATTGTATTGTAAAAAATAACACAGTAAAGTATGTCAAAAAAGTGATAAAAAAGTCATAGTATAATATGTTGATAAAGTGATAAAAATAGTCATAGTATAGCATGTCGAAAAAAGTAATTAAAAAGTCAAAATATAGTATGACAAAAAAAAGTTATAGCATAGTGTGACTTTCCAATAGACATTTAACTAAAAAAATCAAATACATCCTAATGGGAATCAAACCCAAAACCTAAGGATTCACAACCTGACTTCTAACACACCAAACTATAAACCAAGACATAATATTTTGCGTTGAAAAAAGTCATAGTATGGTATGTTAAAAAAAGTCATGGTACAGTATATCAAAAATAGTCATACTATAGCATGTCCAAAAAGTGATCAAAAAGTAATAGTATTGTATGTTGAAAATTTGATAAAAACGTCATAGTATTATATTGTAAAAAAATAGTTATAGATTAGATGATAAATAATCGAAAAAGTGTCGAAAAAAGTGATAAAAAAGTGATAGTATAGTATGTTGATAAAGTGATAAATATGTCATAGTATAATATGTTGATAAAGTGATAAAAAAGTGATAAAAATGTCATAGTATAGCATGTCTAAAAAAAGTCATAGTATAGTGTGACTTTCCTTTAGATATTTGACAAAAAAAATGTATAGATCCAGATGGGAATCAAACTCCCAACCATAGACTCCCCAACCTGACATCTAACACACCAAGTGAATTTGTTCAGTTTGAAAAAAGTCCCAAAAAAGTCACAGTATAATATGTTAAAAATAGCCATAGTGTAGCATGTTGAAAAAAGTCATGGTATGTCGAAAAAAGTGATCAAAACGTCACAGTTTAGTATGACTTTCCTTTAGACATTTGACTAAAAACATAAGTAGCTCCTCATGGGAATCAAACTCCCAACCTTAGACACCTCAACCTGACTTCTAACACACTGAACTATGAACCAAACATGACATCTGTTTTGAAAAAAGTGATAAAATCGTTATAGTATAGCATGTCGAGAAAAGGGACAAAAAGTCATAGTATAGTATGTCGAGAAAGTGATAAAAACGTCATAGTATATTATGTCGATGTTAGGACTCAGTCAGGACAACCTGACTTCTAGCACACCAAGCTATAAACCAAGAGAAAATATCTTATGTCGAAAAATGTCATAGTATGTGGTATGTTGAAAAAAGTTATGGTACAGTATGTCAAAAATAGTCATAGTATAGCATGTCGAAAGAAGTCATAGTATAGCATTTCAAAAATAGTCATAGATTAGATGATAAATAAATCACCTGTTGAAAAAGTGCTAAAAAATATCATAGTATAGTATGTAAAAAATAGTCATAGTATAGTATGTCGAAAAAAGTGATAAAAACTGACAAGTTAAATTTGAAACTACAACTTCAGAAAGTTGAATCTCCCATCAGAACTTTGCTCTGTTGAGTCGAAGGAAAGAATTTCCCATCAAAATCTACTTGGTACCTGTGGTTAGATTTTCAAAAATAGTCATTGTATAGCATGTCGAAAAAAGTGATAACAAATCACAGTATAGCATGTCAAAAGAAGTCATAGTATAGCATTTCAAAAATAGTCATAGTATAGCATGTCCAAAAAGTGATCAAAAAGTAATAGTATAGTGTGACTTTCCCTTAGACATTTGACTAAAATAATTAATAGATCCAGATTGGAATCAAACTCCCAACCATAGACTCCCCAACCTGACTATTAACACACTGAGCCATAAACCAACTGAAGGCATGCTGTTTGAAAAAAGACCCCACAAAGTCACAGTATAATATGTTAAAAATAGCCATAGTGTAGCATGTCGAAAAAAGTCATGGTACATCGAAAAAAGTGATTGAAGGTCAAAGTATAGTATGTTGAAAAAGTGACAAAAAAATCTGAGTTTAGTGTGACTTTCCTTTAGACATTTGACTAAAAACTTAAACAGCACCTGATGGGAATCAAACTCCCAACCTTAGCCTCCCAAACCTGACTTCTAACACACTGAACTATGAAACAATCACATTTTGTTTGAAAAAGGTGATAAAAAAGTAATAGTATAGCAAGTAATAGTATAGCATGTCAAAAAATGTGACAAAAAAGTCATGGTATAGGATTCACAACCAGACTTCTAACACACCAAGCTATAAACCAAAACATGACTTTATGTGTCAAAAATAGTCATAGTATAGCATGTCGAAAAAAGTGATAAAAAAAAAAATCACCATATAGCATGTCAAAAAAAAGTCATAGTATAGTGTGTCAAAAATAGTCATAATATAGCATGTCGAAAAAGTGATGAAAAACTCATAGTATAGTATGTCGAAAATGTGATAAAAATGTCATAGAATTATATTGTAAAAAAAATACTCCGAAAAAAAAAAGTCATAAAAAGTTATACAAAAGTCACAGTTGAAAAAAATCTTAAAAAAGTCATATTATAGTATCTCGAAGAAAGTGATAAAGAAGTCATAGTATGACTTTCCTTTAGACATTTGACTTATAACGTAAATAGCTCAGTATAATAGCTCTAGAATAATATGTAAAAAACAGTCATAGTGTGGGATGTCCAAAAAAGTGATACAAATTCATAGTATAGTATGTCAAAAAAAGTCATGAAAAAGTCATGGTACAGCATGTCCAAAAAAGTCATAATGAAGCTTAGCGTAAGTTCTTACAGGAAGACTTCAAATTTCTTCTTTCATCACTCCTAATTGATCAGCTGTTCCGTGGCATTTGCTTGTCAGCAGACAATCGGATTCAGCTGTTTCATTGTTAGTTAAACCAATCAGATTCAGCCATGTGTCACAAGCCAATCACAGCATGACCTCCTGTTTTAAATCTTCTCTCTCCTCTGCGGTCGTCAGCTGTCGTTTCAGGTCCCGCCTCCTCCCCTTCATCCACCGGTCGTCCCACCCACGTACTCCGGGGGATCGTCAGCTGGATGGCTATCTTGATTGGTTCCTGGGCGTCTTCATCACCACCACCAGTGTCTGGACTCCATCAGGGGATACGTTTTGGTTCACTACCCCTTTTATAACATATGGATTCAATGGCGTCTAATCTCCAGAGATTTTTTCTGTCTTGTACAATAAACATGTTCATAATTGCAATGAAGTCTCTCCTGATTGAAGTATAGTATGTCAAAAATAGTCATAGTCGAGAAAAGTGATAAAAAAGTCATAGTAGAGTATGCGAAAAAAGTCATGGTATAGTGTGACTTTCTTTTAGACATTTGACTGAAAAAAAATAATAGATAAAGATTGGAATCAAACTCCAAACCACAGATTGCCCAAACTGACTTCTAACACACTGAGCTATAAAACAAGCACGGTCATTCTGTTTGAAAAAAGTCCCAAAAAAGTCCCTGTATAATACGTTAAAAATAGTCATAGTGTAGCATGTTGAAAAAAGTCATGGCACATCGAAAAAAGTGATCAAAAAGTCAAAGTATAGTATGTTGAAAAAGTGACAAAAAAGTCATACTTTAGTGTGACTTTCCTTTTGACTAAAAACTTAAATTTCTCCTGATGGGAATGAAACTCCAAACTTGAGACACCTCAACCTGACTTCTAACAGAACTATGAAACAATCATGTTACTTTATTTGAAAAAAGTGATAAAAAAAAAAAGTTATATCATAGCATGTAAAAATAGTCATAATATAGCATGTCAAAAAACGTGATAAAAAAGTCATGGTATAGTATGTCAAAAATAGTCATAGTATAGCATGTCGAAAAAAGTGATAGAAAAAGTCATAGTATAGTAAGTCGGAAAAGTGATAAAAAGGTCATAGTATTATATTGTAAAAAATAGTCGTAGCATAGTATTTCGAAAAAAGTCTATAGTATGTTGAAAAAAAGTGATAGAAAAAGTCATGGTACAGTGCATACGGAAAGTATCACAGCGCTTCACTTTTTCCACATTTCATTATGTTACAGCCTTATTCCAAAATGGATTAAATTACTTTTTTTTGTCAAAATTCTACACACAATACCCCATAATGACAATTTTTTTTTAAAAATGTTTGCAACTTTATTAGAAATAAAGAACGAAAATATAATATGAACATAAGTATTCACAGCCTTTAATCAATACTTTGTTGTGGCACCTTTGGCAGTAATTACAGCCTCAAGTCTTTTGGAATATGGAGCCACAAGCTTAGCACACCTCTCTTTGGCCAGTTTCGCCCATTCCTCTTTACACAAAGTCTCGAGTTCCATCAGGTTGGATGGGGAGCGTCGGTGCACAGCCATTTTCAGATCCCTCCGGAGATGTTCAATGGAATTCAAGTCTGGGCTATGGCTGGGCCACTCTAGGACATTCACAGTTGTCCTGAAGCCACTCCTTTGATATCTTAGCTGTGTGCTTAGGGTCGTTGTCCTGTTGCAAGATCAACCGTCGCCCCAGTTTGAGGTCAAGAGCGCTCTGGAGCAGGTTTTCTTCCAGGATGTCTCTGTACATTGCTGCGTTCATCTTTCCCCTCAATCCTGACTAGTCTCCCAGTTCCTGCCGCTGAAAAACATCCCCACAGCATGATGCTGCCACCACCATGCTTCACTGTAGGGATGGTATTGGCCAGGTGCGGTGCCTGGTGTCCTCCAAACATAGCGCTTGGCATTCACGCCAAAAAGTTCAACTATGTCTCATCAGACCAGAGATTTTTGTTTCTGATGGTCTGAGAGTCTTTCGGGTGCCTTTTGGCAAACTCCAAGCGGGTTGCCATGTGCCTTTTACTAAGGAGTGGCTTCTGTCCGGCCACTCTACCATACAGGCCTGATTGGTGGAGTGCCGCAGCAATGGTCGTCCTTCTGGAAGGTTCTCCTCTCTCCACAGAGGAACACTGGAGCTCTGTCAGAGTGACAATTGAGTTGTTGGTCATCTCCCTATCTAAAGCCATTCTCCCGCGATCACTCAGTTTAGAGGGACGGCCAGCTCTAGGAAGAGTCCTGGTGGTTCCAAACTTCTTCCATTTACGGATGACGGAGGCCACTGTGCTCATTGGGACGTTTTAAAGCAGCAGACATTTTTCTGTACCCTTCCCCAGATCTGTCCATCGAGACAATCCTGTCTCAGAGGTCTACAGACAATTCCTTTGACTTCATGCTTGTTTTGTGGTCTGACATGCACTGTTAACTGTGGTCCCTTATATAGACAGGTGTGGGCCTTTCCACATCATGTCCAATCAACTGAATTTACCACAGTTGGACTCCAATTAAGCTGTAGAAACATCTCAAGGATGATCAGTGGAAACAGAATGCACCCGAGCTCAATTTTGACCTTGATCGCAAAGGCTGTGAATACTTATGTACAAGTGATTTCTTCGTTATTTTATTTGTAATAAATTTGCAAAAATCTCAAACAAACTTTTTTTAAGTCATTATGGGGTATTATGTGTAGAATTTTGAGGTATAAAAAAATATTTAATCCATTTTGGAATAAGGCTATAACATAACAAAATGTTGAAAAAGTGAAGCGCTGTGAATACTTTCCGTATGCACTGTATATATATTGTAAAAAAAGTCATGGTAAAGCATGTCGAAAAAAATGATTTAACCGTCACAAATAGTGATAGTATAGCATGTTGAAAAAAAGTGATAAAAATGTGCACTGCACAAACACTGCCGACCACTGATTGGTCAGGGAGAGAACCATCACTAGCGTGACACAGGACGTCCTGCAAAAACCTGCCATTTAAATAGCCATGCTACCGTCAATAGTCACTGCAAACGTTTTATTTATTCAACCCAGAATCGAAAAAGTGGCAGGCCGCAAAAACCACACCGAGGTTAACTGAGGGAGTGCAGACGTTCCTCTGTTTGGTTGCTGATGAAAGGATCCAGGGAGAGAACACACCATGTCCTATACCCCCAGTCCCACGCCTTCGCAGCTAAATGTGCAACTGTACATTTATGTAATGTTATGTTGTATTATGTTATGTTATGTTATGTGCAGCAGTGCAAATGTACTGTTTGTGTGCTTATGTGCTGAGGTGTTTTTTCCTGTTCCCACACTGTTCTTATCTTTATGAGGATAGTCTGAGAGCCGCTTTTTTTGTTTCCCTCTCCTCTCCCAATGTCATGCTGTATCTGTTGCAAGAGTTAGGAGAGAGTTGAGATGGCGCCGCATTGGCGTTTGTGCATGTTGCTTTAATGCTTTAATGTGACCCGTACCTACGATACCAAGACACATCCCTTGTGTGTGTAAACATACTTGGCAGTAAAGCTTTTCTGATTCTGATTCTGATGTCGGTGTCGCGTTGAAGATGATGTAACGGCAGTTCAATCAGGAGAGACTTCATGTAAGAGTGAAAATAGTTGAATAACATGATGCATAATAGATATGTTGATAGGTTATAGTCTTTGGTAATTCGACTCCATTGCAGTGTTAAATTAACAAGGGTTATAAAGGCCATGGATATATAGGAACGATGGAGTCTAGACACAAGTGGTGGTGATGAAGGGATGAAAGAAGAGCCTGAAGCTCTGGATGGATGTGTGAAGCGGGGCTTCTGCTGACAGAGTTGATGATCCTGGGTGCTGGGAATAATGAGAACAAGGGGTGAATGGGGTGGAGATAGATAGATGGATAGCTTTTTATTGTCATTCTACCCTACATACAGAGTGCACATATGAACGAAAAAAAAAAAAAAAAAAAATAAATAAATGCTACAGAGTGTTATTTAAACATTTAAATATGACATTACAAAAAATACAAAAGGAGTTTGAAAGCAGCATTGACATTATTATGGCACATATTGAATGGCAGCATATATAGCTTTGCACGTACAGGTTTTTTTTAATTCATTTTTTTTTACCTTTATTTATTCAGGAGAGGAAGTCTCTCTTTTTCCTAAGATTCTACATTGAGGGGCGACTATCTGCAGATGTAAATCTATTGTAATTAAAGGACATACAGTATCTCTAGAATTAGTCCATTAGGCTGAAAGGATTTCCACTGCTTCCACTGAGTCAGCCCTTCAAAGTTGATATTTTTGGTATGGCCTCTGACTAGTCTTACTGCTGCCCCTGTGTTGTCCTGGTGATGCTCTTTTCTTCAGTTGATTTTTGCTTTTGTTGTCCACTCAAAGAAAACCTTTCCCATGTAGCCGAACATTACCTTTGTACCTCAACTGAAAACCATTCAGACTCACCTCTTTTATTTTTCTCTCTCTATGTCACTGAATGCTGCATTCACGTTTTTATACTCCAAATGCTTTTATGTTGGCTGATTCATTGCCATGCCGGTTCTGAGCACAGAGGGTAGTGACGCGAGTTGCTCATTTAAATGCTGTAGACTTCGCGGTCTGATACTGCCATTCAGCCATTTGTCTCTGAAATCAGTCAGTTTAAATGCTAGTGTTTCAGGCTCTCTGTGTTGCTCTCGTCTCTGACGCACAAAAAACAACAACTACTCCCTGCAGGAAAAAGAAGAGAGGAGTCCAGGAGAGAGGAGACCACTCGCAGAAATTGCTGCCCTTCTAGCTCACTCAAGCTTCATTTTACATAATCGGTGCAGAGAAGGCCAAGTCTGATGGTTAATGGTGGAAAGAAAAAGTAGACTTTCAAAGTGACATATTCACATTTTCTTTAAAATGCTTATAATATGCAAATAATAGCAAATGTGATAGTTTAGTAGTTATTATTTTCATATTATATACTTCATATACTTCCTCATCTTCTCTGTCTAGTCTGCCTAATCTTGGTGTGATTTTTAACCAATCAATGAGTTTTGACATGCCCACATCAGCATGTTGACTTGATCTTATTTCTTCCACCTAAGAATCACAAGAATGTAGTGCGTTGTGTCAATACATTTATGGAGATGTTAATATATGCTTTTATCTCATCACGTTTGGACTGGTGTAATTCTCCTTTTACCCGCCTTAATAAATCTTTACACCGTTTACAAATTGTCCAAAATGCTGCATACATTGTAACTGCTCTGCGAGACTGTACTTAGGCATGGCCGTACAATAAAATTGTCCATAGACCTGAAATTATTAGTAAAATAGCAGACCCACTTTTTTTGTATTATGACTTGCATGTAAGAATCGAGGCTACTTGGTTAGAATAATCAAAGTCTGGATCAACGGAAGTACATTTCCAGGAAAAAGCCTGATTCGAGATCCCTCACCTTCTGCTCTCTGTGTGTTGCCGTTCTCAAACTTTGTTCGCTTCGGGGAAACGACGACAAACTTCGAGCTAGCAAGCTACACGCTGAAAATGGCAAGTTTTGTAGAAAATTTGGATGGTGCAACAAGGCAGGCCGGCTTGGCTCTTTCGGTGAATGACTAAAGATTTACAAAGAATATGTTTAAGACCTTACTCTCTAACTGGGACGTTTTGGGAATGATTAGCGGGGATTTGCTATGGACAAAGTACACATGGCGATGCACTGGTAAGGGCAAATGCTGTTAACCATGTATCCAACTAATTTAAATAGCCCACGGTACTGCATGGCGTTTTCTTTTGTGGGCTGCAAATGTTCCACCAAAACAAGTTCCTTCCCGAGAACATTTTGCAGAGCCACCGTTTTGCTGCGTCCGGAGCTTAGCGCCGTCCAAGACGAACAACCCAGAGCAATAAATAAAAAAATTTATCATTTATCACACTCATAATGAGAAATAGCACTGTCCTACTATTCCTGATTAATTCAATGAAAAAATACTTATGCATGATGCTCCCACGTCTGCCTGTAGCATGAGTGCTGCTTTCAGTGCATAAATTAGAAGCTGTGAGACACAAAGAGAGACCAGGACTTTATCTTTTATTACATACGGTATCCCATCAAGTACATCACCAGGCAATGTGTATTATTCAGTTTGGAATGGTTTGCATAGGTACAGTATAACATTTTTATCGGTATAGTTCCTCTGACATTTAAAAGGTTTCAGGATTTACATGAAAAATTGTGTATAACACTGAATAATGGGTACAACAAGGGCAGTGTTGAAGGATATTCTAGATTCGTGCTGGTTTTGTATAACCATTTGTTCTGCTTTGACGGACGTTACAAAACAAATTCACTAATCCAAGATGAATTTTTATGAGAGTTAATAAGAAAATAAATTGAGAACTTGTGGCAGTGATGAACTAGTGAAAAAACATCTTGGGAACTATGCTTGCTTCTTCTGTGCGCTTTCAGTCTTTGCTAATATCTTCAAATGTCAAGTGTAGCACTGTGTCGGCAAAGTAATGCATCTGGAGAGGAACACAAATAACACAAGGAGTGTTATTTACATTACAGAGGTCATTAAAACCGTGGTAGGTAGATTATTTTTGGCGTCACTGGGCAAAAATATAGCTATATATGGTCATTTTAGAGCGAAAGAGTGTACCTATTGGATGTTCTCCCAATGCAGATGCACGTGCATGTTCTTTTACATTAGCTAAAGGCTCAGGGCTGCAGCAAATTTGAAGGCTTAACTAATTAACTCAGAAATATCAGACTTTATGGTAAACAATCTATATATATGGTACAAAAAGGAATGAAATCGTGTCAAAATGTTGTCCTGTTTATTGTCCAGTAAGTGGACATTTGCTGTGAACACATTTGAGTGAGCTGATTGGCAAGGGTTAGCCTTTAGCCTAACTTGAATAAGGGCTGTTTGGATTCCTCTCCCACAGCCTTTGGCATGTCCTTGTTTGGATGGCAGCATTAGCCTGCTACAAGGACCAGAAGGCCGAACCAGTGGCACCGCCTAGTGCTGCCATCTGAACGACAACTCGCCAGTGACGGCGTGAGAGGAAACGTCAACGCGGCAGATGAGCTAGTAATTTAGCCTTCTGCTAACCATAGCTCACGGCTGCAGCTCATTGAAGTTCATGTTTATGTAGCTAGCTAAAGCGTTGAATCACAGTATGTCATCTCATCTCACCGTTTTTTTAAATCTACACCGTGCAGCTTTGATGTAACATCACTTTTTCACAGCAGACTTGCTAAACACAGGTGTAACGTTATTTTAATATTATTATAACTTCATTCCATTTTGGTGCGTCAGGTGCAGGGTGCTGCTACTGTATTGTGCGTCGTGTCCAGTGACAATAACAGGAACAGAAATGCATTTGAAAAGTAGGCTTTGTGTATAGCACCTTAGTTAAGGTAGATGGATTCCTATTTCTCTGTTGCAGATCTTCTTCATGATTTAGGTGGTGGTGGTAGTGGGTGTGTTTTTATTGTACACACAGTAGAAATCTAACCTGGTACAGTTTTAAAGGACTAATTACCTTATTTTTTTTTCGCTTTCTTGCCAAGAGTTTAATGAGAAGATCGATACCACTCTTACTAGGGGTGGGGATAAAAAAAACAGACGCGTAGGCGAGGTGTTCACACAGCGTTCAGGCAGCCTCCCGCTGCAAATTCAGACCGAGCAAAAGTGTTAATCGCTGTGTATATGAGACCACACTGCATGCTGTAAAGAATACAGAATTAAAGCATGTTGTCAAAGTGCTTGATCCCCGCTACAATCTGCCTTCGTAAGTGTTTAACCCGTTTTCATTCCAAACACGTCAAATACGGATGCTTAGTCAGGATGCTTTGGCGTCATGGTCTGGTGCATTCTAATCAGTCCATCTGCCCTGTGTAAACGAGCGCAAGCTGATCAGAAATGGTGAGAGTCGAAAGCTGCCTACACATGATCTGTGGTAAAACCGCGGTAGGGTGCCTAGCAGGGAGGCACAGCGAGGCACATACGAAAACAATGGAACGGCCTTATGAAGCGGCTTTGTGATGAAGCATTACAATATGCCAGTATTTGACTGCCTTAACTCTTACACTAAGAATGATGGCAAATGAGCTAACATTGAATGTTTAAAGGTCCCATGACATGGTGCTCTTTGGATCCTTTTATATAGGCCTTGGTGGTCCCCTAATACTGTATCTGAAGTCTCTTTTATATAGACCTTAGTGGTCCCCTAATACTGTATCTGAAGTCTCTTTCCCGAAATTCAGTCTTGGTGCAGAATTACAGCCACTAGAGCCAGTCCCACAATGAGCTTTCCTTAGTATGTGCCATTTCTGTGTCTGTAGCTATTGAGGAGGAGAGAAGGGGGGGGCAAGGTGGTGGGAGGGGGTGTGGCCTTGACCAACTGCCACTTTGCTCGTTTGAAAGCCATGATGTCTCTCTCTCTCTCATGGGTGGGCCAAATTCTCTGGGCGGGCAAAGCAGAGAAAGGGGAGGTAACCTTGCTCCTTATGACCTCATAAGGAGAAGATTCCAGATCGGCCCATCTGAGCTTTCATTTTCTCAAAGGCAGAGCAGGATATCCAGGGCTCGGTTTACACCTATCACCATTTCTAGCCACTGGGGGACCATAGGCAGGCTGGGGGAACGCATATTAATGTTAAAAAACCTCATAAAGTGAAATTTTCATGCCATGGGACCTTCAAAATCTTTGTAAACGTGAGTAGATGTAAGTGTAAATGCAAAACTAATATATATGTCTTTCATTTACATCCCTAATGCTAGTTGAGTCTAACAAAACTAAAAGATAATGGCAGTAAATGAATCTGTTTATTTTAATTATGGCTTATTACACATGTCAAGTAGTCACAGAGTGAGAAAAAAAAAATCATAATATCAAATAAAACTGTCGATGCAACAAGATGCAACAGATAATCGTTTTATCATGGCATCATAGTCATCGGAATTGGAATCAAATCAAATCAAGTTAAGTTGGGTGTTAGGTGCCTAGAGATTCCCACCCCTAACTCTCACGTCCTGGGATATCAATGTTCTCAATGTTGTTGACTCTCAACAAGAAAGAAAATGAGGTTTCTCAGAATACCAAACTATTATCATAACCATGTGGTCCAAAATGACATTAGAAAAATGGCTCCATGTAGCGTCATGAACGTGTGTATCCACACTGGAGGTGGATTAATGGCAACCCTGTTGGTAAGTCTGTCTGTGGTTCAGTTTGTCTGTCTTTGTGATAGGACGGGAATCCTCAGCCAAACCCGGGAGCAGGAAACGCCGTGGAGGGAGGTGTTTATTCAAGCTTGCGGCGCTGACTCCTCTCCTGATAGATCTGCTCAGTGAACGGTCTGTAAATACAGCAGAACAAACATATCATGGGACAATAAATCAGAGAATTGGAACGCCGTACCACTCTGTGCCAGGGACCGCATGTTCGATGAACCGCGAAGAAGCCTAAATGTAAATGTGTGAATGATAGAAAGATGCCATGTGTGTCCACATGTTGCTGCACTCTGTTGCACATGAATGCACACAGTTTGTGAACTAACATCCCTAACAGGTGAGAAAAACAAATTGACAGGAGCCCTTGAACAAGCCAGGGATTAGAGCTGTTGTCAGGCTGTTGCCCACATTTCGTTAGCGCTCTATTGACAGCAGACCAGTGTGCAGGAGATTGAAGGATGCAGGCTAGTAGGATGTAGGAATATTGGAATATTATGACAGTACTGTGAAGCCTGTAGTATTATTTTAATTTTCTGTCTTTTTAATCAATTCTTAAACACACCCTTATAACTAACACATTTAAGCAACACTGTGTAACTTTTCCCGCTTCGGTCCCCCTACAGGTTGGAAGCAGAATTGTCCATTACATTACATTGTCCAGTTCATTCGAACTACAGATCCGCTAACCGACAATTCTGCTTCCAACCTGTAGGGGGACCGAAGTGGGAAAAGTTACATAGTGTTGCTTTAAGTAGGGACATGCTACTTTCCCATCTTTGGGAAAAAAATTAATTGACATGTACTTTTTTTAGTTAGGCCCATGTCCCATCCACTAACATGGAAGGGGGCGGGGTTTATGACCTATACTGCAGTCAGTCACAGTCAGGGGTTGATGCAAAGACTGTATAAGTGAAGCCAAAAAAGATCTGCATCCTCCCTGGTGGCTGGCTGCAGTATAGGTCATAAACCCCGCCCCCTTCCATGTTAGTGGATGGGACATGGGCCTAACTAAAAAAAGTACGTCAATTAATTTTTTCCCAAAGATGGTTCTCGTCATTTTAAGTAGTTCTGATCACACTGATGCTTGTTCAAGTGTTCATTTTACTAATGAATTTGGTTATTTGATGCTATAAAAACGGGCTGAAACGTCATGACTGACAGCTGTGATAGACTTGTGATTGGTCGGGCCGGGGCTACCGCGGTTCCACCGCCAGATCTGGTTCCAAAATTAAAAGATGGCAGCGCCCGTATCCGGGATATTTTTGGCTTCACTTTTGTACAGTGTGAGGAAGTGGAGGCGCGTTGTCCTTCTTCTTTTTTTCTTCTTTTTTTTTTTTTTTTTTTTTTTTACAGTCTATGGTCACAGTAGCTGCCCAAATGTCTTTGTGTTTTCTCTGCACTTAGACCGTTTGACATTTTCTTTTCTCAGGATTGTACATTATTTAATTCAATAGAGTTTAATTAAAATGGGGAAAAGCTCTCAGAGCTAATGAGTTTGCTAGTCAGCTACACTCTTTCTATGTTCAATACAGTACCAACATCTAACATTGTAACCAGAGAAATATATATGGAGAAAAATATTTTTGACCAAATACATCAATATCGATATTGCAGCGATATTGTAGGTTTGACTATTGGTGCTTTGACAAAATATTTTCTTTCTTAAGGAAAAGCACAATAGGACCCCTTTAACAGTTTTTTTATTGACAAATGTGAACAGGGCTTAAACCAAGAAAGACTTACCCCTCAAATCGTATCGCCACCTTGTAAGACACGGCTACTATGGCAGTCAGGACGAGACCAACCGGACTAGCACCGCTGGAGACAGAGAGGGAGAGAAGAAAGAGCGAGACAGATGGGTTAGGTAACATTGTGTGTATGTGCTATGCGAACCGCTTCACACTGGAGTACCTTTTGAGACCTGTTAATATGTCTTAAACATATGTGTAATGATAGGGAGCAAGAGAGGTAGAGTAGTACATAAAGAGAGCGACAAAACAAAGACGGCAGAACTTGAGAGTGAATTAAAAATCATTCTCTTTGTCTTTACCCAAATACATTTTTACCACACTTTCAAACTATACCAACAACAAAAAACGCAATGTGAAATGGACTTGTCTCCAACAGCTGGACTAAAGCAAACAATTAGCTGAATGCCAGAGAAGTAGTGAATCTGGATTTATTTTTAAGTGAGAAATAATAATAAGAAAAAACATTTAAATAAAAAAGACCCTTTAAAAAGTCTGTTAACTATGTTCAAAAACTGTTTTACCCTGTAGTTCATCCTGGTGGAGAAAAAAAACACACAACACAATGACCTACATATACTGTACCTGATCAGAAAATGGCACACTGACACTGATTTAAATTGCATCACGAATCACGTAGACATAATTTCATCCAGCGGAACACATAATGGTGGTAATGCAGTGGGCATAATTAACTACAAAGGCTGTGAGTGCTGGCCTAAAGGCCCTCTCATGTGGATCAGAAGTGTGAGTAACAAAAGGCTTATCTGAAATCACTGTAGACACATACATGCATGTTCTATACACCATGCACGGTGTATAGAATACCACATATGTAACCTTAAACATTGCACATTAATGATATCATTCTTTACCGAACCACATATTGAAGCTGACCATTGTCAACCTGTGATTAAGAAAAAGAAAGAAGCATAATCCTGACAATCAGGCTGGCTAAATGTGACTGGCAAATGAGGCTTTTGAAACTGTCCACCATGACTTACTCAAGCAGGCAGTAATGGAGGCACCAGGATACAGATAACAAAAAGTCCAGTTAAATTTATTATAATTTCTGGACTTTTTAAGGCTAGTTAGAAAAATATATAAAATCAATCAATCAATCTAATATATAGAGTAGAAATATATAAAGGAAAATATAAGAACAAATAGAAATAAGAAATAAAATAGATAGGCAAAGGCATCACCACAAGGAATATTACTTTACTTGAAGGTATCAATATAATTGTGACATGACAGTGTCATGTCATAGTTATGACAGTGTCATGTCACGATTACGTGTCATAAACGTTATAAAGAAGTCATAAACGTTTATGACTTCTGTCATTAAGTGTCATTCGGTTTTTGTCATGACAAGTTGACAGTGTTCGGGGTTATCTTGATTATGACAACTTGACATTAATCAAAGTGACATTACCAGAAGTTGTCTTGGTCACAATAAGTTGACATTACATTTGCTTGGGATGTCTTTGTAATGACAACTTGACATTAACCAGGATGACATTACCAGAAGATGTATTTGTCATGACAACTTTACATTAAATTTCTTTGGAGTGTCCTTATTAAGACAACTTGACATTAAACAGGATGACATTATGTCAAGTTGTCATGACAAAGACATCTTTATCGCGAGAGCAAACGTGGGAGAGGGGTTGCAAAGTATAAGAGCGCCAAATGTGAGGAGGCAGGTTTGGGTCTTGGATGGGTCAAACTAATACGGACTTTTACCCAAGAGAACGGGGTTCATGTCCCATGTGAAAACAAAAGTCAATTATGAAATCATTTGAGTTTTACCTATGAGCTTTACGGACCTTAGTGTGTGACACAATGCAGTCCATGACGTCATGCTACGTCCTCATTTTAGTAGTTTTACATGACTGATTTTGAGCAAATCCCTGATTTTTTACTAACCCTAAGTAATGTTGTTTAGGTATTTTGTGTTGATATTATATAAATACTTTATGTTCACAGTTGTAATACAGGCAATATTGTGCTTTTCTCCCTGCATAACCATAAACCAGGTCAGGACGTGGGAAGTGATGAAAGGTTTGACGCAACCTGTGGTTTCCAAAAATTACTTCTTTCAATTATTTTAACTGCCTTTGACCTTTTTGAAGATCACGGGAGCCACAGAAAATGGAACTGCACCATGGGCACACACTGGGAGCTTTCTGTTCAGAGATTCAAAAGCGGAGGTCAGTACTTTTTGTTGGAATTTCTTACCTTCAGCTCGAAAAAGAAGTCCGTGATTTTTGTTTCTGACACCAAATCTGAATTTGTGATCCTTGAAACATTTTCAGGGATTTCCTACTTGGCAGCTTTGACATTTCACCCCTAAAAGACACTTAGATGATAAATGGCCCTTTACCAAAACTATTGTGTACTTTTCCATAGGTTACTGTGCCGTAACAACTAATGTGACTCCAAACTGCGAACAGATATTCGATATCTTGAACAATGATGTCCTAGGTCATGTGACAACACGCCATTTTAAGCCCTTTAAAGTAGGGAACCTTTTGACACTCCTCCTAAAGGACTCAACAGATCCTTCTCAAATTGGGTCAACAGCATGTAAAGACCTTCACAATGCCAAATTGCAAAGCTTCGTGTTTTCGTGGGACGGTGTTACCATTGCGAGGCAGGCAATTTGCTAAAGTCTTATTCATCACTTTAGGGATGTTCCCTCCCTCATCTATTTCTTTAGATGAATCTAAAGAAATAGATGTGTTAAGTTTTACGTACAGTTTAACAAAGTATGTTGATGGCAGGAGGATGCAAACTAAATTGTTGAGTCTAAACATCTCTTGTGGCTTCAGATTTCTGTCTCAGTTCAGTAACAACTGTGGTTATCATCGAGTCACGGTTTTCGTTATCTTTAAATCTGACACAAAACACTGGCATCAGAGAGGCCCTCTGACACATCGATGAGTCAGTGGGCCTTGTGTGTTAAGCTCTATTTACGACTGACCCATATTTCAACTTGTCCTAATTACAAATAATAGCCAAAACAGGTCAGACTGTCAGCTAACTTGTTTGTGCCAAACTGGTATGTAATTCCCATTTATCAGACAAACACAGCCTAAGCTAGAATTGAATGCCAGTTTTCTTTCTTCTTATTGTATGTTGGCCTTTCAGTCCCCCCACTGTTACATGATATGTTATATGATCATATGATCCCCAGAGAGAAAAGCTGTTGGTTTGGTGTAAGTTACTGAGCATATGAATAAATGACTGCTGAAATAAGGATTATATTATTTTCCATTTTCTGCGTCTGTCTAATTCGCACAGGCCTGTGAGTCTCAGTCTGCATGCTGTTGTCTGAATATGCATCTTTGCACATGACTATGCATCAAGTGTTTCCTTATGTTCTGTCTGTATGAATCAGGCTGCAGATGCTCATATGCTGGCAGCATGAAAATGAACTACTTGGACAAGAACGTTGAGCACATGTCCTCGTCCATGGGAAGGAAAAATAAAAATCAGTATTCATTTGCTCAACCACTCAGTTTTGCATAAGACAGAGTAACAGTATGTGCTGATGCCCAATGTGACAAAAGTTAGCGCCCTACTTGATTAAGAATGAATGTACCGTAAGTATGCAAATTTACACCTTCACAGAAATTGCTACATAACAAACATGCATTTAAATGCACGACATGCACACTGAAGGCGAGACCTTCGTTATATGGCCTGCAGGAATATGTAGGTCAGATGCTCATGTCGTGATGTTGTTTTCTTGTGGTTATATAGTGCTCAACCTTGGAGGAATACATGCCTGCAGATTCAGGGCATACATGTTCCTGCACGCACGCACGCACGCACGCACGCACGCACACACGCACACACGCACACACACACACACACACACACACACACACAGACAGATTCTCATAGACATTCACAATGCTCATGGAAGGAGTGTAGCAAAACACATCCAATTGAGAAGTTTACTCAGGAATCTGACACATCTACAGATTATTTTACACATTTACAAATCTGGGTACACATTTAAAGACTAAGATACAACTTGACAATTCTTGCAGCCCATTGTTGTATGCAGTCTTAGGTGATATGTCTAAAGTCAAGTGTTTTCCTATACTGATATACACTCACCTAAAGGATTATTAGGAACACCATACTAATACCGTGTTTGACCCCCTTTTGCCTTCAGAACTGCCTTAATTCTTGGTGGCATTGATTCAACAAGGGGCTGGAAGCATTCTTTAAAAATGTTGGCCCATATTGATAGGATAGCATCTTGCAGTTGATGGAGATTTGTGGGATGCACATCCAGGGTACGAAGCTCCACAACATCTCAAAGATCTTCTATTGGGTTGAGATCTGGTTACTGTTATTTTAGTACAGTGAACTCATTGTCATGTTCAAGAAACCAATTTGAAATGATTCTAGCTTTGTGACATGGTGTATTATCCTGCTGGAAGTAGCCATCAGAGGATGGGTACATTGTGGTCATAAAGGGATGGACATGGTCAGAAACAATGCTCAGGTAGGCTGTGGCATTTAAACAATGCCCAATTGGTACTAAGAGGCCTAAAGTAGGCCAAGAAAACATCCCCCACACCATAACACCACCACCAGCCTGCCCAGGGGTAACAAGGCATGACGGTTCCATGTTCTCATTCTGTTTACGCCAAATTCTGACTCTACCATCTGAATGTCACTCATCAGACCAGGCAACAACTGTCCAATTTTGGTGAGCTTGTGCAAACTGTAGCCTAATTTTCCTATTTTTAGTGGAGATGAGTGGTACCCGGTGGGGTCTTCTGCTGGTGTAGCCCATCCGCCTCAAGGTTGTGCGTGTTGTAGCTTCACAAATGCTTTGCCGCATACCTCGGTTGTTAGGTAGGTTATTTGAGTCAAAGTTGATCTTCTATCAGCTGGAATCAGTCGGCCCATTCTCCTCTGACCTCTTGCATCAACGAGGCATTTTTGCCCCCCAGGACTGCAGCATACTGGATGCTTTTCCTTTTTCAGACCATTCTTTGTAAACCCTAGAAATGGTTGTGTGTGAAAATCCCACACTGAAAAAAATGATTGTTTGGCCTTGTAAATATTACATTTATTACACAATTAAATTCTACTAGAAATTATCATTTCAGTGGTTTTACTTAAAAATGTTTAGCTTTATTTAATGTGTTACTTGGTATTTATATATAATTTTGTATCGTCATTTTTATATGTAAATTTTAATTAAAACACCAAGTAATATTTACTTAACTATTGTGTTGAATGTATTACCTGCCAAAATCAATTGAAATTTACTTGCAACTGGGAGCAAGTTTGGAAAGCTCCGTTGGTGACGTCAGAGAAGATTTTGCGCACGTTACTTCACGTAACACACCAACAGGTCAGGACCGGTCAGGACGAGGACAGCAACTTTTGAGCAGAAAGGACAGTTTGGGAATTCATAAGCCATTTTGAAGTGGGAATTCGTGGATGTGGAGCCACGTGAGTATGTTTATATGACTGTTTAACATTTCATGTCCCCGCTTTGTTTGTCAACTTAAGTCAGTGTTTTGGTATCGAAAACGTGGTTGAGCAGTTTAGCCAGCTAACGTTAGCTAGCTTGTTATCATGCTAGCGAACTTGGCACGGTTTCGCACGTGGCACACATCACTACTCTTTGTTGCAGAAACAATATGTCTTTAAGTTGCTTAATTGGAGCTTCAAATTCGCCTTTTTGAATGTAACATATGGCACTGATGTAACGCTACCGTTAAGTTGTTTTCTTTTGGGAGATGGGGGCAGTCCGTCCGCTCCGGCTGGACAAATCACACACTCCGCATTTATGCAGGGGATTGGTAAACCACAGCTAGCTAAGTGGTATAATCATTTTTCAAATCTGTTGAAATGCTTCTACTTAACTGAGCCATAGTACCGCTATATTTCCATGAGCAGTGCGTCCACGAAGCTTGTTCGGTGTATTTATTATTTATTTTTTGTTGGATATTGTTCTTAATGCAGTGTGAGATGCGCGCTTGTTGGTATCTGTGGAAACACGACAGTCAGTGTCTTTATTTATGTCACCTCGACAAAAAAAAATCACACATGTAACAGTCTTGTCTGGCTGCTCTATCTATAAAACTTAGCTATAGTTTGTGTGAGTGATGCGGTCCGTGGAGTTTCACTGGAGGTTCAACGAGAGGAGATATTAGTGGTGGATAACTTACTTTACAGTCTTATTTAATGGGATCATTATATAAATTATTTTATTTGTGATATGATATTTGTAAATATTTCTACAGTAACTTGTAATATTCTGTGTAATAGTGTTTTTATCCAGCTTCATATTAATTTAAATTTTTCGTGTAGTAAGTACACACATAATGGTGGTGAGGTATGTCTGCTAGGTGTATTTGGTGTACAGATGCATATGGGAATGTCTACTTGGATGTGGTTATTGGTCATTAATGACAGTTAACGTAAGCTGACTAAGTAATCAACCAATAATTTTACCTTACTAATTATAAAAAATGCTGTATTCAGTCTGGCTTTGTATATTAGATGAAGTATCAGTACTATGTTTAGTTTGCTCAATTAATTACCCAATCTTTAATTATCTATAAGCCTGATTAGATTAGATATTTTTTTCATTTATGCAAAAAATGTGCAAAATAATAGGGCTGCACAATTAATCGAATTTTAATCACGATCACGATTTTGGCTTCCCACGATCAAATTTGCATGTTCGAGCGATATTTAAAATGCGTCATACAACGCTCATTATCAAAGTTTTTGCAAAGCCACTCTAGCGCTCCATAAACCACTCTCTGATCACGTGCCTCTGTGAGCCAATCAGAGTTGTTCCCTGCACCGCGGAGCTTAGTGTCTAGATGTGGACGTCACAGAGGACAGAGGAGTAACGGGAGGAAAACTCCACAACAGGTAGCAGTCGGTCATTATAAGCCGGTCACAATGTTTACCAGTTTACTAGTAAACGCAACATTATGTCCCGTATGTTTTGTTTTTCAGACAACAGTAGTGACTATAGTGCCAGTTTGTGTCTGTTAGCTCATAGCTTTAGCAGCAGACTCTTGGACGTCCCGTTGTTGGAAATACATTCACACTACACCGTTTGGCTGTCAGCTTTTTAGCTGTGTTTAATCCAGTTACTACTGTGGCTAACAGTAGGCTAACGTTACCTGCTGTGTAACGTGTTATTAGTGTTTACTGTAGCTAACGGTAGGCTAACGCTACCTGCTGTGTAACGTGTTATTAGTGTTTACTAGCGTGAAATGCAGCGATGTTTATGTTGCCTCTAACGTGGGTTTCGTCTCTTTTATATAGACCTTAGTGGTCCCCTAATGCTGTATCTGAAGTCTCTTTTATATAGGCCTTAGTGGTCCCCTAATACTGTATCTGAAGTCTCTTTTTATATAGGCCTTAGTGGTCCCCTAATACTGTATCTGAAGTCTCTTTTATATAGATCTTAGTGGTCCCCTAATACTGTATCTGAAGTCTCTTTTATATAGACCTTAGTGGTCCCCTAATGCTGTATCTGAAGTCTCTTTTATATAGACCTTAGTGGTCCCCTAATACTTTATCTGAAGTCTCTTTTATATAGACCTTAGTGGTCCCCTAATACTGTATCTGAAGTCTCTTTTATATAGGCCTTAGTGGTCCCCTAATACTTTATCAGAAGTCTCTTTTATATAGACCTTAGTGGTCCCCTAATACTGTATCAGAAGTCTCTTTTATATAGACCTTAGTGGTCCCCTAATACTGTATCTGAAGTCTCTTTTATATAGACCTTAGTGGTCCCCTAATACTGTATCTGAAGTCTCTTTTATATAGGCCTTAGTGGTCCCCTAATACTGTATCTGAAGTCTCTTTTATATAGGCCTTAGTGGTCCCCTAATACTGTATCTGAAGTCTCTTTTATATAGATCTTAGTGGTCCCCTAATACTGTATCAGAAGTCTCTTTTATATAGACCTTAGTGGTCCCCTAATACTGTATCTGAAGTCTCTTTTATATAGACCTTAGTGGTCCCCTAATACTGTATCTGAAGTCTCTTTTATATAGGCCTTAGTGGTCCCCTAATACTGTATCTGAAGTCTCTTTTATATAGATCTTAGTGGTCCCCTAATACTGTATCTGAAGTCTCTTTTACAGTGGGGGAAATAAGTATTTGACCCCTTGCTGATTTTGCAGGTTTGCCCACTTACAAAGAATGCAAAAATCTACAATTTTAATCATATGTACATTCTAACAGTGAAAGACAGAATCCCAAAGAAAATTCCAGAAAATCACATCATATGAATTTATTAAAATTGATAACCATCTGATGAGGAAAAACAAGTATTTGACCCCCTGGACAAACAGCAAGTATTCTGGCTCCTACAAGCCAGTTAGTCTTTCTTTAAGACACAGCCCCAATCCGAACCAATTATCTACATCAAATACACCTGCCTCACCTCGTTACCTGTATAAAAGACACCTGCCAACACCCTAACAACCAGCATCCAACATCACCACCATGGGCAAGACCAAAGAGCTTTCTACGGACATCAGGGACAAGATTGTTGATCTGCACAAGGCTGGGATGGGCTACAAGAGAATCGGAAAGCAACTTGGAGAGAAAAGATCAACTGTCGGTGCAGTTATCAGGAAATGGAAGAAGCACCACACCACCGCCAACCTCCCTCGGTCTGGGCCTCCACACAAGATCTTGCCTCGTGGGGTGTCCCTGATCATGCGAACGGTGAGGAATCATCCCAAAACCACAAGGGGGGAACTGATGAATCAACTGAAGGCAGCTGGGACCACAGTTACAAAAGAAACGGTTGGTAACACACTACGTCGTCATGGATTGAAATCCTGCAGCGCACGCAAGGTCCCCCTGCTCAAGAAGAAACATGTACAGGCCCGCATGAAGTTCGCCATTCACCACCTGGACGACTCAGAAGAGGCCTGGAAGAAGGTGATGTGGTCAGATGAGACCAAAATAGAACGTTTTGGCCTCAACTCAACTCGTCGTGTTTGGAGGGCAAAGAACACCGAGGACAACCCAAAGAACACCATCCCCACCGTCAAGCATGGTGGTGGCAACATCATGCTTTGGGGGTGCTTTTCAGCCAAGGGGACGGGACAACTCCATCGTATTGAGGGGAGGATGGACGGGGCCATGTATCGTGGAATTCTGGACCGACATCTCCTTCCCTCAGTGAGAGAGCTGAAGATGGGTCGAGGATGGGTGTTTCAGCACGACAACGACCCTAAGCACACCGCCAAAGCAACAAAAGAGTGGCTGAAGAAGAAGCACATCAAGGTTCTGGAGTGGCCTAGCCAGTCTCCAGACCTGAATCCGATTGAAAATCTTTGGAGGGAGCTTAAAATTCGAGTTGCCAGGCGACAACCTCGGAACCTGAATGATTTGGAGGCTGTCTGCAGGGAGGAGTGGGCCAACATCCCTGCCGAAATGTGCACAAACCTTGTCACCAACTATAAAAACCGTTTGACATCTGTGCTGGCCAATAATGGCTTTTCTACAAAATATTAACATGCTGTTTGTCCAGGGGGTCAAATACTTGTTTTTCCTCATCAGATGGTTATCAATTTTAATAAATTCATATGATGTGATTTTCTGGAATTTTCTTTGGGATTCTGTCTTTCACTGTTAGAATGTACATATGATTAAAATTGTAGATTTTTGCATTCTTTGTAAGTGGGCAAACCTGCAAAATCAGCAAGGGGTCAAATACTTATTTCCCCCACTGTATATAGGCCTTAGTGGTCCCCTAATACTGTATCTGAAGTCTCTTTTATATAGACCTTAGTGGTCTATATAAAAAGAGAAAGGGGAGGTAACCTTGCTCCTAATGATCAATATATATCATAAGGAGAAGATTCCTGATTGGTCCATCTGAGCTTTCATTTTCTGAAAGGCAGAGCAGGATACCCAGGGTTCGGTTTACACCTATCACCATTTCTAGCCACTGGGGGGCCATAGGCAGGCTGGGGGAACTCATATTAATGTTAAAAAAACTCATGAAGTGAAATTTTCATACCATGGGAACTTGAAGTTGTTGTTCGCTTTGGGACTCACACAAACTGTAACAAACACTGTGCTGCTAGATTCACAACTAGGGCTGGGCATCGAGAACCAATTCCTACTTGGGTTTTGGTTTCAAATCTGATCATGGGTTCCAAATTTTACATGCGCAAGTTTTGCTTTCCGAAGTGGCCAGGCGCTTGTTGTGTTGCAGCCATGGAGCACAGTAAGCGGTGCTCTAGTGTGGCTTTATTTTACATACTGACTGAGTGTGTGAAACTCCGCCACAGAAACCAGAAATGTATCTCAGCATAGTTTTTTTTTTTGTCTGTAATGCTCTTACATTACGTACACAAATTTAAGTTATTTCTTAAAGGAGTTTGCCATTTGTTAAACGCATCTTAGTTTAAAAATCATGCTAAAATACTTTTTTCAAAGGTCCTTGATGCTTAAACCTCGCAGAATGAATTTAGGTCTGGCAGATTATGCCGCTGCTCTTTTAAAGAGGTGGGGCCGTGGACAAACATGTGACACATACCGGAATTGACTGAGTTGCAGCGCCTCGCCCTTCTAAATTTTCTTTGGTGACTATTTGTACTGTATACATGGCTTATGTTAACAATTTTCATTTTTGTGCTGGTTTCTAGTTTTAACCATTTGTGAGGTGGCTGTTACATTTCTTGACAAGCTGCATTTTATTCGTCCTTTTTTGTTAACTTTACATAGAGCAGCAGCACAGATCCCTCTGTTGTACAGGATTAATAATGACATGACGTCAAAGTTTACTTATCAAATGTTCATTTTGGAATAGATCAGAAAACTTATGCGTGGATACTGATAAATCAGTCTGGCTTTAATATACATGAGGGAGTTCACAGTTATGTAGTGTTCTCTTTATAACATTCCACATGTCTCTGTGTTAAACAGCAACACGTGGAAAGCAGAAGGGATGGCATCATCCGCTGCCTGATGGAGTACCTTGGAGAGTCTGGAGAGGAACTCATCAAAGACTATCAGGTACATTTTGACAATTTGTTTTTGATACTTGATAAATGATTGTTCTTCAGTTTAGTAATATAATCTTAACATTTGTAAATTAATATCTCTACTTGTAACTAATTCATGCAACTATGTGGGGGGACAAATATGTTTATAGGACTAGCAAAGTTTAGGCTAACAAATGTTAGGGCATTACATTCATTCAATTATTTCAGCATTTAATTATTTTAAATCATTAAAATTTAATTTTTCATTAGAATAGAAGATTTAAGCCTGTCAAACCCAAAGCCGATGTTATTTCTGCTACACTGAATACAGTATACTTATTTGTTTTTATTTCATGCTTGGAACAAAGCAGATATTGTATTAACCAAGCTGCCTTCATACTTAGTCATACTTCAACCAATAAATAATAAATTCCCTACATAATAACTTGTCTATCTGTGTAGAAAGAAATTATCATTATAATCCATATTATTCAACATTAACCTAATTCGAGCTTATTTCTGTTGCATCATATGTAGACTGCATTAAATTGGCACTTACTTACTTACTAACCCTGTGCATCACCATATTCAGGAACTTTAAAAAAAAAAACATATTATACGTATGTTGCATCTAAGCACAGATTCACATGTTTTGACAGGATGTTAGCAGAGAAGCTATCAAAGAGGAGTATGCTGGGCATGTCATGAAGATCTTTGTCCTCCGTGAAAGTTCAGCAGGTGAGGACCACACCCCTGCAGATGTGTCCATCATCATCGAGGGAACTGAGGTGCTTGATGATTGCAGATATGTGGCAAAGGCTTGCCTTCGCTCATGGGCTTTGTCTATGCAATGAACTTAAGTTACCCACCAAAGATGAAATACACATTCGAAGTGTTTCAGAAGCTCTTTCTGGAGCTGGATGTCCTGAAGATCTCTCCCAAAGTACAGTCTCTACACAACAAACTTCTAAGATGACTGAATTTGCGCATGTTTCTGACCTTACTGTATTGTTTAACCTGCAGTTCATAATTATGGTGTTTAGCAGAGCAAAATGGTTTTAGAAGCAGCTATCCATCTCAAGTTAACCACTTGTTAATTCATTGATATGCATTATTACTGTTGAAGCATGTTTTCCAAGAGCCGTGTATGTATATTGTTATACAGTCCCTCCAGCAAAACGCGATTATGCGATCGCATAATTCAATGCATAATCAGTCAAAGTCCGCATATTTATGCATTTTTTCAAATACGCTGCATTAATTGCAGATTTCCGTGCAAAATATGGAGGGCTTGCATGATTTCATAATCCCCGCAATTTCGTTGCAAAAAAGTCACAAATATCTTAGCCAAAAAGTTGAAAAATGTTGCGTTTATTTCACACAAGAGCAGCCATTTCCCCCTGTTGCCATGGGAATGTTATGAAGTGACGTAATTACGCGATGTGAACATCCTCAAAAAACAGGGGTGTTTTCTCTTTTTCATCAAACCGCAGTTTTTGCAAGTTCTTGCAATTTTTGCAAGTTCCCGCAATTTCATCGCATAAAATTGCATAAATATCCCGCATATTCCATCGCAATTTTTAAGAAAACGTGCCGCATAATCAAGGATTTTTGCCCACAACAATCACAAAAAAACTCATTTTTCTGGAAGGAGTGGTTATAATGGTTCCCAAACTTGGGGTGAGGAAGCATTGCAGGGTCGCTTGGCGATTTTAAAACTAAGACACCACAAAGACTACAGCCAATGCCCAACTAGCACTTCCGTTCTACGCCTGCATGAGAGGAAATGTATATCCATATTATCATACTGATGTTGAAATAATTAATTGTATTTAGCCTGTGCAAGCATACAATACAATTAGGAAGTTATAAGTGCACTTATGTCTCTTGCTAAACTATTGCACTTTGAAGTGATACTTTGCTAATTTGATTGGACATGTTATAAAAGATGCTCTGCAGTTGATCTGTACACATTTTCATCAAGCGTTTAATGTTTTTTAACTGCCAATTTTAGATGTTTTATCTCAGTGTACTGTGTTGGAGTGATTGTAAGCTGTTGCTTTAATCTTTGCACCAGTGTAGTAAACACAATAAAGGTGCTGTTATTTAAAAGTATCTGTTTCATGTTTTGTAGCCTTATCTTAGGACCTTTAAGTTGATTTTATATAAATATCCCTAAAGTATAAAAAACTGAAAAGCTAATAACTGTTACATTAGTTTTGCTATTAGATGCAAAGGGGGTCAAATGTGGAGTAATATTTACTTAGAAAAAGCTAGGCAACAATTTCCACACGTATATTGTCAGTAAATTATATTTACAATTTAAGAATAGTTTCTATCTAAAGCACTTAAGCAAAATTTACTTGCAATTTTCTGTATATGTGACATTTTAATTACTATTCCTTAGTAAGTTTTACTAGTTTTTCACTAAATTTTACACACTATTCCTTAGTAAGTTTTACTAGTTTTTCACTAAATTTTACACACTATTCCTTAGTAAGTTTTACTAGTTTTTCACTAAATTTTACACACTATTCCTTAGTAAGTTTTACTAGTTTTTCACTAAATTTTACACACTATTCCTTGGTAAGTTTTACTAGTTTTTCACTAAATGTTACACACTATTCCTTAGTAAGTTTTACTAGTTTTTCACTAAATTGTATTCATGATTGCTTAGTACATTTTACTACTTGCTAGTTAAGTTTACTTGAGTGCCTTTGATAGAAACCGTTCTTACATTGTAAGTATTGTTTACTTGAGAATTTACTGTGTCAAATTTACTAAGAAATTCTGTGTGGAAATTGTTGCCTAGCTTTTTCTAAGTAAATTTCACTCCACATTTTTCTCAGTGCAGTAACTAAGCAGATTGTGAAATACTCAAACCAGCCCGTCTGGCACCAACAACCATGACACGCTAAAAGTTGCTTAGATCACCTTTCTTTCCCATTCTGACATTCATTTTGGAGTTCAGGAGATTGTCCAGACCTGGACGATACCCCTAAATGCATGTGATTGGTTGATTAGATAATTGCATTAATAAGAAATCTTACAGGTGTTCCTAATAATCCTTTAGGTGAGTGTATATCACAGTGTAGCAAATGTTTACAAAATCCTTAATAAAAAGCTGTTTAATTCAATCAACTGTGTTGTGCTTTACATCAAAAAAACGTAACTAATTCATTTTATTAGGTTTTTAAATACAATGTGTTCGAAATCATTATAGCAGGTCAATTGGATCCACTCGGGTATATTGATACACAAACCTGAAAACCACACCCCTACAATAAAATGGGACTGTACCCACACCCAAATAGACTAAATATAACTTGGACACCATCTGGCTTAGGTCGACTCTCTATTATCATGAAACAAGTGTACCAATGAAGAACTCTGTTCGGGGTAGGGCTGTCCTCGAATAAAGAAATTCTTAGTCGACTAACACTTTTACGATTTTGTCGACTAATCGATTAGTTGATTTAATTGACAGAGCTGTGCGCTTTGAGAGGTGGTTAAGACTAGAAAAGCACAATATAAATGTAGTTAATTAACCATCTGTAAAACTGAGTTTCTCCACAATTAATCCTGCAAAAGCACCCCTTTAAATCTTGTGTTTACCATAAATGTGCTCAGAAGTTTCTTGGAAATAAGTAATTAAGCATGAATAAGCATAAAAAATGACTAATCGACTAAAGAAATCTTAGTCGACTAAGACCACAACGACCGATTAGTCGACTAATCGACTAAGAGGTAATGTCCACCTCTGCTGAGAACAGAGAAACGTCTTTGCCTTCCCAACTGTGTATTATATTAAACGTTACCTTTAGTAGTAGTAGTAGTAATGATAATAATAAATACAAATCAATAATAAAAGTTTTTTTTTCTCTCCATAACCTCTTGAAATAGGAGAGAATACAACAAAGTACACGGAGAGATACATAAACACACTGTGACAAGCTCACGATTGTATTGCAATGATTTATTCCTCCACACGTAAAATACAACTAGCACTGCAGTTACCAAATGTAAAGTTACTTTGTGATTCGAAATTTGCGTATTAGTGTGGCAGAATAAATTCTTGCAATACAATCCTTGAGCGCGTAACAGTGTGTTTATGTATCTCTCAGTGTTTAGTCCCTCGCGGGAGCACTATGTTGGACCGCTTACAGCCGCAACATTGGTCAACAGAAAGTGTTCGCTCCCAGGCTCACCAGGTGATCAGGTGAAGCAAACAAAACGCTCAAACCGCGATGAAAACGCCCACCACCTCCAATACAAGTGCACAACACAATAATCAATAAATAATATAAATGAGACCATAAACAACATACAATATGTGGCTCCTACACTGTCGATGAGGATAACTAAACAATGATTGTTGCTTTCATAATATTTAATATCACACGACATGTGTTCTCCTGTAACCTTTGGCAGCAAAAAGTAAAAAAAAAAAAAAAAAAACATGCGGTGATGGCGGTAGTGGCACATCACCGCCGGTATTGCGGTGATGCGGTTATCGTCACAGCCCTAAATAGACCTAACAGAGATGGGCATTCAACTAGGAGTCAATGCATCAAATGTGGAGTTCCACAGGGAAGAATATTAGGTCCGCTGCCGTTTTGGCTCTGGGTGTGGTTTGTCCACCACTTTGGTCAGAACTGAAATATCTTATCAAATTTGAAGAGGATTGCCATACATATATTGTATAAAAATGTATTGTTCCCAAAAGGATGAATTTTAATGGCTATGGTAATCATCGCCACAATGATATTATTATTTTAATTTTTTAGTAAAATGTTTAAACAACTTTTGGATGGAGTAAATTTGTTACAGATCTTCAAGGCCCCCAGAAAATTATTATAATAACTTCTTTGATTGACTTTTTATCTATCGCCACCATCACGTCAAAGATTTAGTTTTTTTACCAAATAGCTGCAAAAAATACGATATTACCATTTGATTTAGTGCCAATTAACAAAAGTTAGCAATGCTATCATGCTAAACTAAGATGGTGAACGTAGTAAACATTACCTACAAAACATCAGCATGTTAACATTGTCATTGTAAGTGTAATCATGTTGACCTGAACACAGTTTTTCCTAATCACAAAGCTACTGTGTGGCTGCAGACTCTTCTTGTTATTATAATTTGAGAACAATTTGGAGTTGGCTTGTGCTGAAAACCTTAATTTTCAAAAAATTGTCAAAATTGACAGCCACAGACAACAAGACCTGCATAAGATGTACACAAATTAAACTGAATGTTTGAAGTTTGAATTTCATCAATACCGTGTAAGCCTTTGGCAATTAGAACCAGAGCAAATAATCCGGCAGAAACGGAACCACACAAGTAACTGCTGCTAACTCACTGCTGTTTTTTTATTACAATTAGCTTGGAATCATTCATTTAGAAAACAGTATAGTTTCGAATGATAACATGATCAGATTATATAATCTTTATAGGGTTCCAAAAAAAAAAAAAAAAAATAAACCATAGAATGGCACCAGTCCTTATTGAATAATCCAAAAAATGATTGCATTGTTTGGAGGAATTGAGAAACAGATGTCTGACCCATTTTTGAGTTGTGTTACAAAAACAATAACACCTTTTACTGTTATAATACACATGGCACTAGTTATGACTTCTAAAGCCACTATTTGTCTGCAGGAGGAGGCCTTTTGCCTACCCCCTAAAGTCCCTGTTTAGAGGGTAGTACTTTCTGAAAGTACAGTAACCTTTGGGGTGGGGTTTGCAGGGATAAACCTCGCTGATTGGTCAAACACAAACAGCGCGGCTGCTTCAACTTGCCGAATGCTTCATTCATTAAACAGCAAAGTACTAATCTCATTTATGACCATTTTAGGATGAGGGGAGAAGATTTCTCTTTGTTTGTTAACTTTAAAAGTAAATTTAAGCTTTGCTTTTGGCTTCCTGACTAAAAAAGGCAAAGATAAAGTGACAGATATTCGCGAGCCAGCGGCCACACTGAACTGCCAGCTGCAGACGTGTGTCTCAGGCGAGAGAGAGAAAGCCAGCGCTGCTGTGAATGAGAGAAATAAAACCGTGTTTTCTGAAGGTTTATTAGCGGTTCAATTTAAAGCATAATGAGACAAAATCTATGTTTTGGGGTATTTTTTACAAGTGTTTTTAGATGAAATGGGCAGGCACACCGAACTGCAAGCTGCAGAGTGTGTTTAACCTGCTACCACCAGCAGCCCTCATCCTGTCCATCTATGTTGCTTCAGCAGAATAATTTGCCTAATCTTAACAGGTCTTTAGAACGATGTGGAAATGCAGACAACATGGGCTGAAGAACCCTTCCAATTCCGTAAAAAAAAATTCTGGGGAAGTGCAAAAGCTTGGGTTGAAAAGCACCATAAGTTGCAATGTGCTCATTATTTATTTATCCCCATTATCATCTTCTATAAGCTCGCAGTCCAAAACTTTTGACTAAAACTGGATTACTAACATGGATCCAATTTCATACTCTCCTCATACCTCCCACTACCCTGGAAATCCAGAGTTCTTGCGAGAGCATAATTTGAATTTGCTCAGCGAGTCACTCTGGCATTCAGTAATGATGCTCATTAAGTAAGCCCTTGTAGCCGTGCTCCACCAATCACATCGGTGTATCTGATATAGGCGGGCCAGAGGTGAGCTGCAGACAGCAGACAAGTTGCATGTGCTTTATGCCAACCTCACACCGAGCAACTTTTCAAGCAATTCCATTGTCGCAGACTATTTTAACAAATTTTACATTATCGAAATAAAATCCTGAGAGTCTTGCTAGAGTTGGAGCGAGCTCCTGTAGTCTCAATCGTTTGGTGTAAGGTGGTCATAAAACTCAGTCTGAGTCAGTCTTTTTCCCGACAAAATGAAACGTGTTTGATATTATTGTAAGTTTTAAGTCTTGGTAGTGAAGTTAAATCACGTGAACATTGTCAACAACCAATGGGTGTGCTCCCTCAAATGCAACAAACGGCTAGAGCCAGTGCTGTTTATTGTTGCTATGGCGCCGCGCAAAGCTAAACACTAAAGAGGGAAAGTTGCCGATTTTCAACCCTTCTGAAGAGTGTCATCAAACCCAAGTCTTCAAAATGAATCTAGTTCTAGTCTTGCAATGTTTTACCCTGCAAGATCCCCAGTCTTTACATATTATGACAATCTTTAATGTTAGATGTGAGATGGTTGTCTTTAGATGTGAGATGGCGTCAGACTTTAGTCTTTTTAAAGTCTGTTCAGAGTCTTCTATGGTATGCATTATGTGCAGGGCGTGTGATTCCCTGTTGCCTGTGCTGATAATGATAATTTATCTGCCCTCCAGCAAAGGCGATGCAATCAATAAAGAACCAAAACACACACAGCAATCAGCGTGATGATCGCTCAGTGTGTGTGATCTGTGTTAATGAGAGCAATTAAACACTGACCTATTTTTAAGAAAAGGGAGAGGTAAAACTAACCTTGAACCCAAAACACGTCCACAGGACAGATGCATCTGTCATCTTTTCTCATTTCATTAATTTATCCTATCTCTCAGTCCACTCAGAAACCATTTGCCCTTTGGTGTATTGAATGAAAATAAGAGTGATTGAAAAACAGAAAACATGACAGTTCTTTTTACGTGGACCGAATGTAGAAAAGTGGTAAGGAAAACACCAGCATGATGGAAACCTACCAAATATTTTTATATAAATATAAAAATATGTATAAAAGTGTCCTTTTTCTAGTATTTGTGAGATTTAATTTACTAATTGTACGTACTGTATTCAAGCACAGTTTTAAGGTGCTTGTACTTTACACTACTTTAATAGTAGTGGTATTTATTTAGATGGATTAATCGACAATGAAATCAATCGTTAAGTGCAGCCCTAAAATAATGTGCTTTTTATTACACTATATGTATTTGACACCTGAGTTACTTTCCAGTTTGCAGTTTTACATACAAAACCTAGACTCTTATATTCATTGTTATAGATGGCACTATCAAAGTAGAGAAGTAGTTAAAATTAATCACACCTCAGCCATCTGAAATTCTGCTTATACGCATCAGCAAGAGTAAATGATCAATATTGTATGTATGAATGATGATGAACAGTCTAAGTACATCCTTCCATTTCCATACTTCTAAGATTGTAAATTCAGGACTGTGGTAATCGTACTGCTGTATTAACTTTTTTCTAACTTTGCATGTCTGCAAAGTTATGCTTGGCGGATAGCGTCTGACCTTTTACGCCGAAAACAGCTGCCTGCTGCGGCAGAAAACAAGTTTGATAAGAGCGCTGAGAGTGAACCAAAACAGTAAAGTTGCAGCCTGTTTAACCACAAAAATGTGCTTAAAGGCGCCGAAATGCTCCGTAGAGCCAAAGAGGAACTCGAGAGTTAGGTGATAATTCTCTGTGGGTTTGTCACCATGAGCGACCCTTTTGTATATACAAATAGTCATTTGAAATGCCGTTATTGTAAATATATCGGTTATTGCAGCTTAAGGGCACGGTCAAACATGCGCAAATGCAGGCGAGTGACCATCGCCTCGCATTGCAATATTCGTGCTGAATGTGGGCAGTGCAGCATTTACCTTGCACCACAGCGAAAATCACATATCACATATCACACGAAAATCCATCTTGTTAGGCTTCAAGTAATGCGTTTGTTTCTGAACTACCAGCTTACCGAAACCAATCAGCGTCCAGTTAGGAGCTTCTGGCAGATTGGTTTAGGTATGTGTGACGGCCGTGATTGTTCGTCCAAAACAACAATGTGTAACACGATAGACAGATGTTTTATCCATTAACCTGCCAGGTATTTCTTTTGAACGCGCATGCCCTTTTCCAAACGGTTTCTAATGACTTCTTGGATGTTTCTATGTAAGAAACCATCTGGCGCACAAGGTTAGTGCAGGATATGATGCATGTGAAAATCAGTTTGCTGTCTTGTGGTCCCTTTGAGTTGGGCTGGGGTCAACCACACACATTTCTTTACTATTGGTTGAGGCTGCAACTTCGCCAGTCAAAGTTTAACTCCACGCGACGCGAAGATGTGAATTTGCTTTGCCACCGGAAGCGAATGTGTTATTTGCCACTTCGCTCGCATAGAATGGAAATGAACGCTGTTCCTAAGCATCACAAAGCCACTAGCTAGCATTTGATCTATTCATATAAAAAAGCTGCATATTAGTGTCTATCTTGCAGGCTGTAGAAAATCATTTATGTTCTTACTGCATACAGATGGCTTTTGGTCCCTGACATTTGTCTTTAAGACATTGCCTCCTCCTAGCCAACAATTGTATTGCTCTAAAACAGCACCATGCCCAGAGCTTTGTTAAATATAAACGTAGGGACCAAAATTACATTACTTTGCTGTCATCCCCACAAGATTTGGGATAGACAATGCTACGCTACTGGGTAAAAGATCTGTAAACCTAACGTGGCTGATAAACTTTAGCTGTGATCGTCCGCTTACGCATTTCCCAGTCTGATTAGAGGAGAATAAAAAGATCATGTGTCATGTTTAGGAAGAAATTTCAACCGGGGCTTGAATTTGGTTTGTTAATTTACTCAAACAGTAATTAGAATACCCTATGAACAAATGATGCCCACAGGGAGTGGACACTATTCTCTGTGATCTAACATACAGCTGGGAGCTGCAACTTCCAATTTATTATAAAAGCATTGACATGTAGGTTACGGAAGACATAATAGTTCATAGAACCTCCAGCTACAGTGCTCAGTGCGATAAACTGAGTGGGTCTGAAGGACAGAGGAATCGTTCAACAGCACTTAAACATTCTGCAATTATCCTCGTACTTATGATTATATCCTAAGATAGAGATGTACAGAATGTATGTGTGTATGGGGGGGATGTGAAGGTTCAGAGAGTTTGATGTGATTTTTAATGTGTCCTGGAAAATAAATGGGTAACTCATTTAATTAAAATAAAGAGGTAAAAACACATACTGTAAAATATGGATGAGTCTGCAGAGAGTAAAAATTTGAAGAAAGTAAAACGATAAGAATTAAAAGAAAAAAAATCGTTTGACCTCGTTTCATCTTAAACATAGACCGCTCCAAATATGGAATACTGTGATTAACAGCTCATTAATTAGCACGTTCAATGTTAGAGAATAATGACATGCCAGCCTCTGTGTAATGTTAAAGTGCTCGTAATCAACCACTGATGATTAAGTTGCCAGTCCTATTTCCACAGCGCTATGGAGTAAGGTCTGGCTCCTTCACAGATACTTTCTGGGATAGGAGAAAGAAAAAATACGCTTGGGGTTGTTTGCATTTCTATAAACCAATCACAATCGTGTTGGGCGGCCCTAAGCTCCAAGCTGCAACCCTGGCCCTGCTAAATGGTCTAGGGAAAGAACTTGTTTTGGTGGAACATTTGCACCCCGCAAAAGAAAACGCCACATACAATATTAAATGAAGGTATCTGTTCACACAAAACAGTAGCGTGAGCCATTCAAATTAGCTGTATACATGGTTAACAGCATTTGCTCTTACCAGTGTATCGCCGTGTGCACTTCCTCCAATCCCACCAATCGGTCCCAAAACGTCCCAGTTAGAGAGGAAATGCCGTAAACATGTTCTTTGTAATTCTTTACAATCATCTACCTTAACAGATTGTGTGATACTATTGCACAACCCATACGGCCTCAAGAAACATTATTATTTAACATTTTGATTGATGTAGGCACACATTAGTTTTAGCAACGGTTTAGTCTGCATTTGAGGACTCTGTTTTGGTCTACCGGGTGCGCCAGATCGGATAAAGCTCTTTGTGCTTGTATGAGTACAGTATGCTCAAATATTGGCTGAGGGGAGAGGTTTTCAGTCCTGGCCATCCCCTTCATGGCAGACTGTACCAGACAAGCAAGTTTAGATTTTAGCCGAGCAAAGAGTTTACCAAATCACGCCGGTATGCCGTACCTGAGAATGCTCTCCAACACAGCCTGATAAAACAAAAAACATTACATGTGGCTTAGTGGTAGAACGGTGGCCTGCCAATCGGAAGGCTGGTGGTTCGATTCCTGGCCCTGCAGTCCCATGTTGAAGTGTCCTTGGGCAAGACACTGAACCCAGAGTTACCCTCGACGCTGCGCATCAGAGTGTAAATATGTTTGAATGTTTATCTGATGAGCAGGTGGCACCTTGTACGGCAGCCTCGGCCACAGTGTGTGAATGGTTCCTGTACTATGTGGGTAGACGTTAAGACTAGAAAAGCACTATATAAACACAGTCCATTTACACCAAACAACCTAATGGGCAATTTATGCTTCTGCGTTGAATCAACGGCGTGGGTATGTGAACCTCTAAAAAAATGTAATTACATGCCGCAGCGACGCAGTTCTTCTTGGTAGCGTTGCATTTCCCCTGACTCATTTCCTGGTTCTCCTTCTTCATAAACAACATGAAATCAAGGAGAGGGTTAACTTTTCCTGCTACAGATTTCCCACCGTGGTCAGAAAGCACAGGGAAGACACTTTGTTTCTCCCACTATGACTCTAGAGTCGGTACTCACTCCGAAGATAATCCCCGTCACTCTCTCACTCGCTCTACCACTAGGGTTGGGCATCTTTTGGACTTTAACGATTCTGATTCCAATTCCGATTCTTATTGATTTTCGATTCCGATTCTTTGAGTGGTGGAGTTGAAACGGGTCACATGCTTATTTCACAAATAAGAGGAAAGTTTTATTTTGATTCAAAAGCGGGTTGCAGTTTGACGGGCTTTTTCAACGTAAAATAAAGCCACACTAGAGCACCGCTTACTGTGTTCCATGGCTGCAACACAACAAGCACCTGGCTGCTACGGAAACCCAAACTTGAGCATGTTAAATTGAAAAGTGAGATCGGATTTGAAACCAAATCCTCCAAACGATTCCTAAACGATTGCAATAAAGAAACGATTCCGATGGAATCGTAATTTTTGAAACGATTCCGATTAGGAATCGGTTCTGGATGCCCAACCCTATCTACCACACACTCCCCGCACACACACACATGCCGGCTCTGCTACTCTTAAAGAAAAACGCTAGAACGACGCAGACACCAACGCAAGTATAAACTTCAGTCCACTTACGTAGGCTACGGCGAAAGCCCTGTGTAGAGCTCCTGCAGGAGCATTGATCCCGCTTAAGGGTCTTACGTTAAAAAAAAATGCTGTCTTTGCTGTAAACAGGAGCACAAATAATCAACATGTACTTGACTTGTGACTGAACTCTCCCTAGGTCGATGCACTCTCCACATATACACACTGAGGGATCAGCCACAGCCGGAGAGCAACAGGGTAGGGTAGAGCAACAGGGTAGGGTTCGCCCAGAGCAGAGAGAGACCTTTTGAAAGTAAGAGCGTTGTTGTTGTTGCAGTTGTTGTTGTGTCTCGCTCAAAGATACCGCTCCATCCCAAAAGCACAGCACATGATAACGGTACGTGATGTAGCTAAAGGGCAGCATTTCCCAGGCAGTCAATTTTCTGCTAATATTATGCAAGTACGTGAGTTGAAACAGCTAAATAGCTTGCTTATGCATTTGCTACACTGCTGGAAGTTATAATTCTTAAGATTTTCATTGCACCAAACCCCAGTTTTGATTTGATTTATGGACATTCAACATTCTGTATTTGAATTCAGCAACTAAACCATCTTTGTATAGTTTTTGTTGTTACTGTTCCACTTGTACACTATTCCTATGTGGAATTCATGTCACATACACACCAGGGTTTTACAGGGAATAATGCACGCACATACTGGATGTGAAGCAAAAGACATGAGTCTCGGGTGCTCGTGAATAATTTCAGGTAATGTGAATAAATAATAATAATAATATATACTTTATTAATACTGCAGGGCGAGATTACATTGTTGTGATATATATTCACACAAGCACACACTCAGAAACACAGGCCGAATACACACATGAATGAACAGGAGCTGTACAGTACACATGTAGCATGTATGGAGAGATGTCAGAGCAGGGGGCTGCCCCAAAGAAATGGATTCTTGGTTGGATCATGTTCAATCTTGGATCTTGACTTTGCGTAAACATCACACGCCACTTTCCTAAAGCCAAATGGCGTGTTTTCTGTACGCATTTTGAGCGTACAGATTTGAAAATGCGGGATGTGATCCCGGCTCTCCTGGGTGAAAGTCCTGTGTTTTACCCATCCACCACCTCAACCAACCTCCCTCTGCAGACTTACGTCTTTCATACTACTCGCAATGGCCAAAATTCACACGTAATGTAGGTCAATGGCGGCCAAATTGCGTCGATAAACACGCTAAAAAGCAATTATGCGTCTTGATAACACACAAATTGGCGTGTCATACATACGCCACTTTATGAGATCAGTCTATGCTGAAAGTCTTAGGGCGCTTTCACACCTATAGTTCGGTTGACTCTGTACAATTCTTGGGTGAAGTTGCAACATTGTTGCATTTTTCATTTGGTTCGGTTTGCTTTCACACTGCACTTTGTCAAACAGCACCAAACACTGTAAACACACGTCAAGCGATCGAGACGGTTAGTTGTTTATTGGACCGAATATCCCAAACTCGCCTTATAACGTCTTGGGTTTTCTGGTTCTGCTTTAGTGTTTCTAATATTTTAGAGGGTTAGGGTTACAAAACAACGTGCGAGACGATGATGTGTTGTCACACAGACGACCAGCGATGTGTGCTCAGAGCAGCGTACGGATCTGAAAGTTATCATCCCTTAAATCATATATAAGTCCGTAAATTGTGCACAAGGTTGAAATTGCAGGATGGTAAATGCTCTGTTTTTGGTTCACTTCCTGTATTTGGGTCGGATCGCGTTGTCACCTGAAGTGAACCGAACTCTAGTTCACTTTGAAGCGAACCGAAGACCCCCCGTTTTCAAGAGTTCAAGAGTTTCAGAGTACGTTTGTTTGATCCGTACCGAATGAGCTTTCACACCAGCCCAAACGAACCGGGCTATCCGACCAAACACTCCACGGTTCGTTTTAATACATGGACAAAAACAAAGTTCACAGCTAACAAGCGTGTGGCTAACCTGCTATTAGCTAATTTTCGATTAGCCAAGCTAGCTTACAAACAAACAAGCTCAAACAAGCATGCGTTCAGTTGCAATGATTGTCCTCAGCAGACGATGGACAGAAGACAGCAGGAATGAATAATACTGACTGATGTCTGTCTTTCTAAACTTCACTCCGTACTTTGATAATCAGGAATATTATTTATTTCATTGACATTTTAGATTTGTTTCCAGTGAGATATTATTGAGTTATACAGTGACTTTGGTGTTGCAAACATTACTGTTGCTACTCTAGA